>NW_017842053.1:244502-299095 GCF_001891065.2 Hippocampus comes
AGTTGGAGAGGCGGGCTGGTCATCTGACAGTGTGTAGTTTTTATGCATCACATTCCTATAGGAAGTGCAGTACAATGAGGAGGCCAGTCAGCAATGCTCATTCACTGACTTGCCAGAGTGGGATTGAGATATCCGCTCTGAGGTTTGGTCACATTAATGTTGGGGGTGGGAGGGGGGCATGTGGTGGGCGCCCCCGTCTGTGTGTCACGGGATCAGTCTGACAAAAAAAAAAAGAGAGACCACCATCTGCGAGCCGTATGAGCTTCAAGTGCTGTAAATTGTGTTGCGCACACAATTATCCGAGTCCACATTGCCCCCGTGGTTTTCTGCTTTATTGATTAAGAAAATGTGTCGGCGCACAATCGCAAACGAAACGCCACACGATTCATTCACTTGTATGACAGATTGTTTGTGATGTGTTGTTTATTTGCCCCGTCTTGTGCTTAAGTGGCTCAAATGCGACCGCTGTAAATGTTTAGTTTACATCAAGCGGGAGCTTTGCTGTGTTTGGGGAGGGAGGGGGGGGGGCATGTGGTTTTGAACTGATGTGAAAACTCCACGGGAACTACTGGGAATCAGAAATGGATCGATTTATCTACCACTTGCTGTCTGCCCCTGCCAGTTAAACTCGGCCGAGGTCAAAATTGCACGGGACCGGTTTGCTCCTCCAAGACAAAATATGTCAAGAAGTTCTCTCTCACTTTGGTGGTCGTGTTTTTCCAAGTGGACCTCCACGTCATGGGAGACCTGATGATACACAGGGGTGTGCGAGGGCGTGATACGTGATCCGCCCAGCATGCGACCTGCGGCCGCTGCTGCGGGAGTGGTGGAATTTTGTGGTTTTGTCCTGGCGCTGGTGGAATGTCCGCCGCAGCCAGACTTTCACGGTTCATGTAACTTGCATAAATAGACCACCGTGGTCAGGGCTTAAGAAGTGGTTTGTGGACAAATGTATGGGGGGGGGGGGTGGTGTTTGAATCCAAGTGTAGTTGTGTGCGTGACCACCATCTCACAATCTGCGGCTTTTGCGATGTGTTCCAGGCGACCTGTCTCCGTTGCAGATGGCCCCCGTCCCCCAGTCCCAGTTCATTCCTCTGGCGGAGGTCTTGTGTTCGGTCATCTCGGACATGAACTCCTCCCAAATCCTCGTCAGCCAGGAGACTCTGGTGAATCACATGAGCAAATCGCATCCAGGTAAGCTGAGGGGAAAAACCCGTTAAAAATTGTCCTCGGTTTACGACCGTCCCGATGTATGACTTTCCGAGGTTAGGAATGGCGCCGCGGGATAATAATGTTTTTCTTCGAATGCTTTCGACTTCTGGAGGTCATTCTTGCACAAGTATGACCACGACATGTTTACTAGTGAGGCAAAACTACTGTTTGGCATTTTGGCGCTACTCGTAGGGCCCGGTAGGCTACTAGTGCCTAACAGATGCCTACTCGTTGGGCCTAATGGTGTACTTGTAGCGCACAAGCTTAAATTAATTGTGTACTCGTAGAACAAAAGTGCCACCGGTCTAGTAAAACTAGTTGTACTAGCGTGCCCTAGTCTTTCTAGTAGTTCGCTGACTAGCCTTGCGGGTAAGGACAAAGATTACATGGACCATAAGCTAGATATAAATTGTCGCAATGGCTTTTCATGTGAACACGCAATGAATTAATTGGCAGAGTCCAATGCAGTGTTTTTTGTTTTTTACTGATAAACAACAGCGTTTTCCGGCTTATGAGGAGGAACAAAACAATCTCAACTTGGCTCGATTTAAAGAGCACTTCAAAAACAACCGTAGCTGCCTCTGAAGTGCTCTACCAAAGACGGTTAAAACACGAAATAAATAACAAAGTAAATTCAAATCAAACACAAATACAATGCTGAGTCAAAAGCCCCTCACCCTCAAAAAAGTGCTTTAAGAAGAGTTTTTAAAATGGACCAAGAAGGGGGTTTGCCGAAAGTTTCGGGAAATCATTCCAAAGAGAGGGACCGGCAACGGTAAAGGTTCGATCCCCTCTGACCCCCTTCCGACCTCATCAATCGTGAACCAGGAGCCTCTGTAGTCTTCAACTCCTTAAGCAGATCTTTAAATCCTCTCTCTCAAACCTTTTAGGGATCACCATCCCAACTCAGGACATCCTCTACAATACGTTGGGCACTCTGATCAAGGAGCGCAAAATTTATCACACCGGCGAGGGCTACTTCATCGTCACACCACAGACTTATTTCATCACCGGCAACATGGCCCGAGAGAAGACCTGGTGGACTTCGGGCTCGGCAGACGACCCTCCCTCGCCGCCACCTATCACTTACCTTCTGAGCAATGACTTCTGCGTGGAGAGCACTCAGGCGCCCCCGACGGCTCATTGCAAGTCTTGTAGCTGCTTCGACCCGCTCCCGACCTCTACCGGTGTCCCGGCTACCGGCCCACCCCTCACCGTTCCTCCGCCTGCCCTGCCCGATCAGCATTCCGTCTCCGTTTCTGCCAGCGAATGCACGTCCAAGAGCTTAAAGTGGCCTCGACCGTCGGATCACAAGCCCTCGGTGCAGCATCAGTCGACCTCCACGGCGGCAGACTGCCAGACGAGCGAGGTCAGAAAGCCCGCGGGAACCATCGACGCCGTTGCCCGCAAAGAGAAAGACGGCAAGCCGTGCAGGAAGTTTGGTCTCAATCTGTTCCGGAGGAACGGGGGTAAAAAAGAGAAGCCGAAGAAGGAGTATGCGTCCTTCGCCGGCCAGTTCCCGCCCGAGGAGTGGCCCGTAAGAGACGAAGATGATCTCAATAACTTACCTCGTGATCTGGAGCACGCCATCATCAAGCGCATCAACCCCGAACTGACGGTCGATAACCTGACACGTCACACGGTTCTGATGAAGAAGCTGGAAGAGCGGCGGGAGAAGGCCGGGGACAAGGTACTGGACAAAGGAGTGGACAAGGGAATCTCAACGGAGATCCTAAGTTCAAAACCGAGGCACCACCACTCGTCCAGGTCAGCCAAAAGATCAGCTCAGAAAAACTCTCGTAGCAAACGGCGGTTGCACTCCTCCAGAGAAAAGCAACGGGAGAGGATCAAGAACAAGCTTCCTGTGTGTCCCAGCGGGTATCCAGAGGGAGAGGATTTGATCCCCACCCGGCTGCGAGTGGAAATACCAATTGATGAACCGGTTCAAGCCGAAGATCCTGCGGAGGGTGCGTCTCTTTACAAGAAACGCATTGAAAACCCCTTCCATGCTCCTGAAGCAGGAATTCCTCCTGCCGCGGTCGGCTGGGAGCATCGAAAACCAAAAGTGGTCAGGCCGTCGGTGAGGAAGGAAGGAACGAGCCATCGTTCCAAATCGTGGGACGCACATCGGACCAAGCTGACCGTAGCGGAAGAAGCGCAAACCGCAAAATCTCCCACATCCGAAGACAAACACCATCAGGAGAGGGATGCCAATTGCGACCGTCTGCCCCAACCCGATGTGAAGTTCAACCGAGAGTTGCCACCGGACTACGGCTCGGCGTATCCGCAGAGCTGCACGCTGCGGATTGATGACAAGGTTCGACATCTGCGGGAAAGATGCCACACGGGGAGCCGGGAAAACCTCCAACTGAAAGACGGCAAAAACCAGGCTTCGAACGATGGCCTCTCGACCGCGGAGCCGTACGCCGATCCCGGCACGATCCTAACACGGGCCTGGCCCAAGACCGCTTTGCAGCGGAAGCACTCGCTCAGACTCACGAAACCACCAAGGGACAACTCTCAGAACGCCGAGGAGCTTTCAACACATCAACGCACCACGGACGCAAGAACGATCGCTGTCAGTGCAGAACAAGGGACTCTGGCTGTGATGGAACCAGTCGTTGATGACCTTCCCTCGGTCACAGACATTGAGGATGACCGCAGAATCTATCAGAGAACAGACCCCCACGAGGATGAAGATACCTGCAGCTCCCTGTGCTTGAACCAGGAGGACATTTTACCAAACTACCTCCACCCCAACTTAGACTACCATCCATACGACGGCGAATCCAAGTGTCTGGAATCCAGCAGTAACTATTACGACTCTAACTTTCACTCCCAACAAGTGACCTCCATCAACAGAAACTCCACCAGTCATAGGGAGGATTCTCTGAGCCCAAGCAGACCCGTGGAAACTTCGTGGGGGTGTCAGCAGAGTGAAGTATCGCCTCAAGATGAGCCGATTTCCAAAAAAGAAATCCTGGTTCAGGAAGGAATAAACAAGTCCGCCCTTGAGTTGGATCGTCCTGAACCTCCCGAGGCCTTTGACAGTAGCATCTTTGACTACTGCCCGGCAAGTGAGGCTGAATCGGATGCGGAGACTGTCCGCAAGTCTACGGACGAGGGTGACGGTGAATCCGCTCACTGGGGGGTCGATGCGAAGGAAGCTCAAGAGGAGGATTATCACGAGCGCGGAGTTACCCGGACGCCAGGAGCTGGTCTAAGCGGGCCCGGGGCGACGGAAAGTGGAGAGGCAGTGGAACTGGTTGAGAACCACAGCATCACAGGAGACAGCGGGATCGATTCTCCACGGTGAGAGGCCTATTTTTTTTTTTTTTTTTTTTTCTTACATGATTCGATGTCTCAACTCTCTTAAGCAGGGTTCACACATACCGATTGTTAGCATTTTATTATTTAGTTTTTTTAAGCATCCGTCATTAGCGCAAGCTTCAGGTTCCTTCCTATTCCGATTTCGGAGTCCATAACTTAACCCCACCCACTCCTGGATATGCTGTTGAAGATATTGAACAGGTTTTATCATTTCAGATTGTTGGCCAGACCATTTTCCTGAGCAAAATCATCATTCTTTGAACACCGTACACTACCGTATAATCCCTCTGGATAGTCACTAGAAACATCCGGTAAATGAGCTTTCGCTGACTTTGATAACACGAGAAGCCGAATGCTCGACCCAGTTGCCGCTTTGTGTGTACCCTGCTTCTGAGGCATGGCATATCTGGAATGGCTCAGTGGTCTAACCAGAACCTGAATGAGAGGTAAAACTTTATAATGCGGCTGGAGCTTGAATAACGCACTCCTCTGGCTTTATCCCGGTTCACACCAGAATAAATCCCAGGGCTTTCCCAGAGACCGCTGCAGTCAGTCAGGCAAAAATAAACACTGCAGTTGAGACGTTACACCTCCAGTCTGCATTACTGCATTTGGCCTTTCACCAATTTGTGTTTCTTCCCCTAAAAAGTGAAAGGCAATAAAGCTGAACAAACACCTTGTAATGAAGGCTAGCGTCCAATATTTGGACAGCAGGGAATGATTTTTTATAATGACGTATAATTGCCGCACCGTGCTTAAATTTCAAATCAGAGGAAGCAAACCGCTTTGAACTCACTCGGCAGCCTTCCATGTTGGAATGAAATGGTGCCTTTATTAATTCAATTTTTATCAAATATGCCCATCTTCTCCCCCCCTGCCCCCTGCCCTTCTCCATGCAGGACCCACGTTAGTTTGGCCTCCAGCAACACAGTCATTCTGGAAGGTCTCAAGAGGAGGGGCTTCCTACAGAACTTGGACAAACTGCACTCCAAAAGCAGTGCCATTCGACCGCAGAGCTCGCTGCTGCAGCTCACGCCGGTCATGAATGTGTAAATGGAACCTCAGCGTCTTCACGTTGCCTTCATCTCAAGCTCTATGCAACTGTTCACAAACAAAACTGGTTGTTCAGATGTTGCATGTATATTTGTCCCTATTGTAAATATTTTCGAATATGATATGCAACATAAGTTCCTAGATGACATTGTGTATGCAAAATGTGTATCAACATTTATGGGTTAGTCTACAGTTTTTTTTTCCTTGGGTTAAAGGTCATTCTTTGTATGACTTGAGAACCAAAAATAAAAAGTGTATACATTCAGCCGACTTGTGTTTTCACTTTAGTCAACATTTCTAATTTGGCTTTGAGTTGAAAGTTTTCAAATGTAAAAATCCGTGACGAAACCCATAGTTTGGGATTTTTCTATTAGTTTTTATTTAGTTTTATTTTTTTTATGAGTTTTAATTCGTTTTTAGAGCAGATTTATTAGTTTTCTTTTTTGTAATGTATTGTTTTGGATAAGCGGTCGATATACAGTATTATGCTTCTTAGCCGTCTTTTTTTAAATTCAGTGTACTGCATTAGGCGTTACTTTACAAGAGGACATTCAAAAAACGCTACACTACACTAGCGTGCAAGAAGCCATCTGTTTAAAAAAAAGAAAGGAACGTTTCAGCGATGTAAAGCAGACGCTGCCCGAGACCCAGACCGCTGATAAAAGCTGATTAACACTGAAGTCCACTTCAGCAACCTTGAGAGTGAACCTCAACAACGTACCTTGAAAGAATGTAAACCCAGCAGAGTGTGGGAACGTGACGGGAATCATTGGGGACAGAGAATTCGCAGAAATTCCTCTGCTTGTGTTGTTTGAAATGACTAATTGCGGAGAATTACTACTTACTTTGCATTGGTTGAAGGTGGGGGAGTGGTCAGAAACACCTCCCAACACTGAGCGCCATTTCATGTAGCAAGAGCGACACCTTCTGGACTGCCGAGGGAATCCAACGCCCATGGTCACTGCCCATCACATCCGCCAAGGTATTTTTCTGTTTTATACCAAGTGTTCGTCACTTTTTATTATGGTTTTCTTGAACTCGGTGAAACCCGTCAGTTCTAATGCTTTGTGACTTCCATTTTCTACAGTGGAATCTGTACCTGCTGAACGTGCTGAAGGCGGGGGTAGACCTCGGATGGAACATCAACCACAAGGTAATGGTCGACCACGAACATTTTAAATTGCCCATAACATGCATGTTTCGGGGAATGTGGGAATTAGCCCACACAAGCCAAGGGAAACAAGCAAGCAGAGATTTTAACTCCCCAGATCTGTAAAACAGCCATCGTAGTCCAATGTGCTGTAAAATCAAATTCTACGGGACACCAGAAGAGAGTCAATGACCTTTATTTATCCATAAATGTGCCACTCAGAAAAAAAGGGGAAAAGTTGTTACAAGGTTTGCCCTTAAAAGAGAAGCCCGCATGGATTCTTTTACATTTTTTTTCCCTCTCAAGAATTAGGCCATTTACAAGAAGAACAGAAAACGGGAGAAAATAAAGACAATATACAGTGTAAACACGAAATGTATACATGAAAGCAAAAAATAAAACGAGACATTGACATCAAATTAAATGAAGGGTATGAATGACAACTAAAAAGAACAAAACTTTCTTCCTTTAACAGCTCAGCATCCATTTCTACACAGCATGCAATAAGGCACCTAGCTATAACAAAAAAAACTATGCTACAGATTAAAGCAAAAAAAAAAAGGGAAAAAATGGGGAGAAACTTAAAAAATATTGCTTGTTGTGCCCTCCCATAAAAACATCTTTGCTTCCTTTCATATAACCCAAGCCATATCTAAAAAAATAAGTTTGTAAAAGATTTTTTTACACATACGTGTTGAGCGTAATGCAAAGTCCTGGAAAACCTTTTCCCATAGATTTTTGTTTAGTATGCACAAGCGTTGAAATCAGATTGTGATAGTCAACAGGAGTAACTGCTATCTATAGTCTATAAACAAGTTATTTGGGGTCATTATTCTAAGGGGAACGGGAATAAGGAAGAAAAGGAGACTGGTGAAATATGCTAACCAGGTGTTTATTCTCTGTCAGGAACTGTCTTGTGGTTGCGCGTCATTATCACATCAGTTAAGTCGGCCCGTATTGCTCTCTGTACAGACCACGTCATGGTAGACATACAAGAAAATAACCTCATAAATATACATGGTGGCAAATTCAACTGCTGCTGCTGCTTGAAAATCCCCGCAACACATTGAACTGAAAGTGGGGCCAAAAAAAAAACAAACAAAAAAACAAAAACAAAAGTGGGTCTTACTATCAAAAATGTAATCTTTTTTGGAACAGCACACTAGTCACCTATACATTTATAAAAGAAATCAATAAGTATTTACAGTGGATTTGCTTCACACAGGTGACAAGGGTGAAAAATGACTAATTGGAGTTCTGGTGTCACTAGCCTTGAACCAAGTCGAAAAAGCTCCTGTGCTCACCGCCGAGCATCTTCATCCAAAAACAGACGGGCTTACTCTTTTTTTCTTTTTTTTTCCGGTTTTCTTTTAAAAGTGTTTGTAATGGAGTTCCTGCGCAAGGGAGAACAAAGAATCCAAGCGACGCTTCCCCGCAGCTTCTGCTCTGAATAGCCAATCAGTCCTCCCGGTCATGTCGTCTTTGTCCGTTTCCCTCGACTGGTCCTCTTCACTGGAGCCGACCTGACCGCGTACACATCCATAGGAGTCGGGCCCAGCTGGTCTCGTGGCGGGGTTGGTGGTAGTTACGCGAAAAGCCAGGGATTGGTTGAGCGCTTGCGGAGGAGCGGGAGCTACTCTAAATGGATTCGGTGGTGTCTGGAGAGGGAGGACGAATGGTTGAAGCCTTTCCCGCACTGACTGCAGCGGTAGGGCTTCTCCACGGAGAGAAGGTGTTGCTTGGGGAAGGCGTTGTTGGGGTACACCTTCGGCGAGGCGATGGTGCTGTACTGCTCGGGCGTGGGCAGCGGGAGGGGCAGCGGCGGCGACTGCGGCGCCGGCTGCTGCTTGTTCTCCAGGTGGACCCTCTGGTGGCGCGCCAGCGACGACGAGTGGTTGAAGATCTTGCCGCAGTGGCCGCAGGTGTAGCCCTTGCCCTCGGAGTGGACGCGCTGGTGCCGCGACAGGGACGAGGAATGGTTGAAGCCCTTGTCGCAGTGGTGGCACATGTAGGGCTTCTCCCCTTGCAGGTGCACCCGCTGCTTGGGCGGGTTGCCGAAGGTCATGGGCTTGCCGGGCTGCGGCGGCGAGAAGACGGGCCCCTGCTGGTGGGTCTTGTGGTGGCGCGAGAGGGAAGAGGAGTGGTTGAAGCCCTTGTTGCAGTGCCTGCACGTGTAGGGCTTGCCGCCGGCGTGGACCTGCTGGTGCTTCTTCAGGTGGCGCTTGCGGACGAAGCTCTTCCGGCACATGTTGCATTTGTACGGCTTCTCGCCCGAGTGGATCCGCTGGTGCTCGCGCAGGGTGGCGGCGGCGGCGAAGCACTTGCCGCACTGCGCGCAGCGGTGGGGCTTGTCGGTGAGCACCACGCCGACGTGGGCCGCGTGGGCGGCGTGGGTCTTCTGGTGCTGCTTCAGGTTGGAGGTGGTGGCGAAGCCTTTGCCGCACTGGCCGCACGTGTACGGCTTCTCGCGGGCGTGGACCTCCTGGTGCTTCTTCAGGTGCCTCCTGCGGACGAAGCTCTTCCTGCACTGGGTGCACTTGTACGGCTTGTCCTCCGAATGCATCTTCATGTGCTCCCGCAGGGTGATGGCCGCCGCGAAGCTCTTGCCGCACTCCGTGCACCGGTGGGGCTTGTCGGGCAGGTGGATCATCTGGTGGGACTTGAGGCTGAAGGCGTCGATGACGTCCTTGCCCATGATCTCCACGCCCGGCGGCACGTAGGGCTTCTCTTTCATGTGGATCTTCATGTGCTGCTTGAGACTGGCCTCCACGGCAAAGCTCTCGCCGCAGTGGACGCAGATGTACGGGTTGAGGTCCTTGTGGATCTCAAAGTGCTGGTGGAGGTCGGAGATGCTGCCGAAGATCTCGCCGCACTCGTTGCACTGCAGGCCGTGCGCCTCGTGGATGATGACGCCGTTCTCCGACTCCACCGTCAGCTCGCCGCCGTGATCCGACTCCACCTTCACCTCGTGCTCGCTCTCCGTTTTGAGGAGCACCTCCCCGAGCAGGGCCTCGCCCGTCGACGTCTTGATCTCCGCGCCGGCGAAGCAGTGCATGTCATCGTGCTCCACCTTGATGTAATCGTGGTCCGTCTCCACGATGGCGTCCACGCAGGCCACGG
Organism: Hippocampus comes; assembly: GCF_001891065.2. NCBI lineage: Eukaryota > Metazoa > Chordata > Actinopteri > Syngnathiformes > Syngnathidae > Hippocampus > Hippocampus comes. The sequence continues at coordinate 254,368 of NW_017842053.1, forward strand.
CGCCGAGGTCCGTGCCCAGCCCCTGGATTTTGAGTTCGGTGCCGTGGATCTCCAACTCCAGACCGCGCTTTTCCTCAGTCATGATTTCCGTCTCGGCTCCGTAGTGCAGGTCGACATGGCTGTGGGCTATGACACACTCCGACCCAAGCGTGTCAAGGCCGGGTGTGTCACATTCAGTCTCTGACTCCGCCATGAGCACACACTCCAGCCCCACGACCTCCGTTTTTTCGCCGGACGGTAACTCGACTTGAGAATCGGGGTGCTGATCTTGCTTTTGATGCGCACGACGCCGGCGCGCTTTCTTTGTTGTTGACCTGGAAGAGAGGCCAAACGCAGCAATATTAACGACATCGTCAAGTCCAACCTCTCGCTCATGTTACGCAACATCTGTTGTGCCGCTCTCGCTCTCAACGGGTTTGTTCATTTGACTTCTGGGTGGACACCACCTTGTTCTATTGGATGTAATGAGTTTAGGCCAGTTAACCCTTGACCCAAAGGTGTACGTGTGGTATAGGAAATTGATGGCTGGAATGGGATTCTTCTAAGTGTGCTGAGCAAAGTAGTGCTGCAGAGGCGTTAGGTCTGCGTTATTCTTTTAAAATGAAAAAAGAAATACTTGGAAGCAAACTCGGTGAGAGTGAATCACCTCCGCTTGCTGGAACCAAGTCGTGCTCTCCAATCTGCTTCAAGGCATGATTACCCAATTGCTCGCTACATGAGACACACGATATCACTAGATCAACAAAAGGACTTAGTAGAGCAAGTCGACCAAGTCTTGTCTTTGGCTTGCCCCCAAAAAAATTATAAATTTCAAAGTAATATCCACCATCAGGTTGGATGTACTTTTCCCCCTTCTCCATTGGCTCCTGCTACAGCTCGGAAATTAGCATTATCGTGTTACACTGGTCATAAACTCAGTTTAAGATTTCATTTTTCAATTAATGTTGCAGACATTTTTTTTTTGTCAGTATATGTCAGAAAGTGGCAAAAAGCTTACATTTCGAAAACAAAGGCAGCGGCATCTCTTGCACTGAATTTCTTATTTAAGTCAGCGTGTCGTCAGTTTATTAAAGCCAAGAAACCAAAATTTGCACGCAAGCCAAAACGTGTCGTTTCGGTGGAGTCAAAATGACAGTGCGCATTTGTAGGAACCCGTAAAAAAAAAAGTTAATCGCATGAAAATCAAGTCAGTGTGGCAGTAAACGAGCGCGTCTTCTTGTGACTTTGTGGTTCTTCCATCACTGCACAAACGACTCGGTTGTGGGCCATTCATAAACGTGCAATGTACTCGCACCCCAATACAACTAGTCACACAACAATTTGGCCTCTTGACACTGAAGTCAGCTGAGCCATTAAGCGTTAAAACTGATTTAAAAAAATAAATAAATAAAAAGCAGTGAATGGCTTAATAGCCGAATTTTCTCCCCCTCAATTTAACATGGCTCCATTAGTAAAAGATTCGCACCCCTTACAAAGAGAGGAAAAGTCTTTCTTCCCGTATTTATCATTATCGTAACCGGTATTATCATCAGCGGTTTTAACATGTGCCAGAGGAGCTGGGGCGTGCCGCCACTTAGCCCGGCAATGCGCCTCATCCCCGGACACACTTTTTACACTCGCTAGCCTGTCTCCCCCAGAGCGCATTCGTACTTCCAGGATGTTTATTTTTATTAATTTTTTTTTGCTTAAACCATTCCATTTTACTCCAAATGGATATACTTGCCTGAAAGTGTCTTTTAAATAGACGGATGGCTTGTTTGAGAATAAAGAGTAAAGGGCAGATCTTCAGCTGTGGCGATCACAGGAACGCTCAGATATCTGTAAAAGAGACTCACTTTAATATTCATTCTTACATGTTTTGGGTCAAATATATTTAGAAGGGAGAGGAAAAACAACAGTTCATTGTCCGCAAACAACTTGGGGCGCGTGCGGGAGGAATAAGATCAAGCGTCGATTCCAAGGAATTGTAAGAGTCCGTTCTTACCATAGATGTCATGTCACAAAGACACATTTGAAAGAAGTGCATCACTGTCACTAGTCTCCCTCTGATAAAACCACTGAAATGCGAGGAGGCTCTGTGACTTGGGTTCTTGCTTTTATATACATCTCCACAAAGAAAATGCCCCATTGAAATGCTTCTCAACAACTTGAATGAACACCTCACCTTTAAACTATGCGGTCGAGTTGAATCAAGCACAAATTGTGGAAAAACAAATAAAATGGTCTACGGGTCACCTTTTTTGTATGTCTTGGCTTACTTTTGTAATATACATTGTCACAGAAGAAATCCCCCATTGAAATGCTAAGGGACACACCTTAGTTGTCCTAAAAGTAATGAACTCAAAAGGTACATGCAAGCACAGAGCGTGGGAAAAAAAATGCACCTGTAAACTATGTAGCTATGTTACACTGCTGATGTCGTCCGCTTCATGATAAATACCAGGAAGACGTGGTAAGCCCGTTTCAATGTATAGCAATGAAGGTTTATTGCTTTAATATACATATTCAGAAGAAATGTCCCTTTAAACAACCCTGGTAAGCAATTAGTGGCGCACACCTATTTCACATAAGAGCGTGCAAGAAATTATGAATACATTGGAGGGAGGGGGTGCAAAAAAAATCATGAGGCAGTAATCAAGTAGTTACGGCTTTTTCTAAAAAAAAATGCCATGCATATATCTATGAATACCCACATACACTGCATTAACATGTGCGAAGCATGTTTTAATGTAGTAAAGCTTAGTGCTTTGAATAAGAGTCTCTGACGAAATGCCCCTTCAAAATGCTTCCCTATCAACAAATTTGCCTAACAATTAGGAGCACGTTTTATTTGACTTGAACTTACAAACATGCATGACGAACAAAGTGAGAATAGTTTAAACGTAAAAGGTGGCTATGTTAAAAATCAACCTTTTAAAATGCCCACGTGGGCCTCCCCGTCATAAATACCGACATACCTTTGCAGTATTTTGCAACCAACTGCCTTTGAATTAATTGGCGAACACGGTTCCGATTAGCAAATGCTCCAAAGCCAATATAAAGGCTAAGAGTCAATTAGCAGGCTAGGTTAGCAATCATAACGAGCTCAACAGCATCAAAGTAGCCAAATTTGTCATCGAGCTCTCGAGAGTCGTTTAATCCGCAAAGCGACAGGCCAGCCGGCCTGAACCGCTTTCAACCCGCGCGACTCTTTGTTCACCACCCGACGCAATAACGAGTTTGATCCTCGGCATTGTCAAAGCGGCGTTTTATTATTAAAACGTTGGACCGGCGGCTCGCTAGCATATCCCCCCAAAACGGCTACAAATAGCTCCGGTAGCCGCTAGTTAGCTGGCAACGGTCGAGGTGAGGTGAAAATGGTGAACGACATGGCAGCTTTGTGTTAGCGGCTAAGTGATCGCCATTTAGCGCGCTAACTAGCCTCGTAGCAAAAACACCGACGAAACCAACAGACTGGCGGGTGATACTTACGCCGTCGAAAAAAAAAGTCGGTTTTGAAATTAGGAAGAAAAAGTACTTGGGTGCGATTCAAGGGCGCGGTTGTCGACGCGGAAATTGCCTTGTTGCGTGCGTATTAACAGGCCATCTTGTTGTGCCACACCAGCAACTAGCCAGCGCAAGGACTACAATGCTCGCGTAAGATGGCTGCCGCGAGCTAACGTAAGCCAACTTAGCTTCCGCCCTCCCCAAACCGCATTGGATCAACAGCAAAGCCTCGAGCCATGTCCAAATAAGTCAACCGCCCCGCGTCTATGTGACAAAATACGAACGTGTTCTTAAAAAAGGTCTCGGTCACTTAAAAAATGAAAATGACGCGACTGTCTTTAAAGCTAAAGGTAAAGTTAGCAAGCTAATAAGACTTGTGCTAGTAGCTGATGAGGGACAAAGATGACTAACATCGGGGACGAGGAAAAAGGAGGGGAAAGCCCGTGAAGGTTGACTTTTGCTTTTGAACAAACCCACAAATGTCACGCTAGCCCACACTCATGTGGCGATTTAATATCAGTTTCCAAACGTCATCAAATAAACACCATAGCTTGTTTTGCGGTGCGTCTATAGCATGCACAGCCAAACCGAGTCTTGGTGGACTGCGGCACCCCTTTCAATGGCGGCCTTTGCTGGCTAAGCAGCTCCAGCCGTCGTTAGCGCGTCAGCTACGTAGCCGCGTGCCAAGCTAACCCGTCGGCTAAGCCGCCTCTGCTGTCCTCCCTGGTTCCCCCCGTAACCACCACGTGAGGACTTTTAACATCGAAGCTCCTTATTCACCAAACCAACCGTTCGACCACATTAACATAAGCCTATGGAATTGACGCCATTTCCATATGGTCGTTTATGCAACGTACTGCAAAAATTAACAGCCGAGAGAGAGAGAGAATGGGGTAACATCGCGTTTCAAGCCTTTAATAATAATAATAATAATAATAATACAACAATGTGCATAGTGGGTCGAGGCCCTGTATTTTTCCATGACAGAGTTCGCAGGCTGCTTTAACAACTATAACACGAAAGCACAAATATGGGCGTCCGTGCAAGGATCGGCGTCATTTCCCAACTAAGTGAATCCATTGCCTCTCAAGATGAGCCCATTCCTCAATACTAAAGCGATCGGGAGGGAAAGATCACAATAGTTTACGTGTTCCACACACACATATATATATGCACCCACCCACCTTTCTGCCTTCTTCTGGCGTGGAACTAAGACACAAACGACGAGATCGCTCGCGTTTATAAGACAAGATAAAGAAAGTCCGGCTTGTTGTGAGTCTCTTTTGGGATGTGTTCGTCTGGTCTTAGCGTCCGACTGTTTGTGTCCGGGGTACACAAGCGTGCTGTGCCGAGCTGGCGCCACAGTGCTCATCTGGCGCCAACGTCGGACCGCGGATGCGCTTTAGCGAAATGCAAGTGTTGTCGTTTCCACACGCCACCCAGGCCGCTATCGCCTCCTGCAGCCAAGGAGCCGCGCATCAAGGTAACAAAACGACCACATCATCGGTGCCAGGCCCTCAAAATCTTTCAAGTAAAAGCAGCCTTTATAACATACAATCAGGGTTTGTTTAGAACCAATGTTTTGATTACCCCTAACCCGTTCAGTAAAACTCAATTCAACTCAACTCTATTAATGGAACACTTTAAAATAACCACTACTGCTTACAATGTGCTATACACGTAGCAAAAATAGTCATCCAACAATAAAGATGGTTCAAACAATAAATGAATAATGGAAGACAGTAAAAAGCGCAAAAACGGTAAAACCAAGCATGCAGGTATTAAAAGCCAAATATTAAAAGTGTGTTTTACGATGAGCTTTCAACATGGGCAGTTGGGGGGGGGGTATGACTAATGGAAGACAGTAAAAAGCGCAAAACGGTAAAACCAAGCATGCAGGTATTAAAAGCATATTAAAAGTGTGTTTTACGATGACCTTTCAACATGGGCAGTTGGAGGGGGGGGGTGCCTAACATTTTTCATCCATCAATTACGCCGTCATTCTATAATGTGGCACTTGTTTGGAGGAAGCGGCGTCTCTTACGCAAGACACAAGGTGCATTCAGGTGCAGTTGGACATTTCAAAGTCGCACAGGAAAAAAAAGTCTACAAATGCATAAAACGTTAATAACTGCAAACACCTACACGATTTGGGCTATCTATCAATCTATAAAAGCTGACATATCAATAAGAATGATTGGGGTGAAAGCAGGCGGTGATGACACAGGACGACACGTTAACCTTTTCAAGTGGAGACCAGCCAGTTCACTTCAGAACGAGAATAGCCAGACTCTCTCTCTCTCTCTCCCTCTCTCTCTCTCTCTCTCTCTCTCTATCAATCTATCTATCTGGTGTGTAGGCTCCCTCTAGGACAGCAGTGGGCAACTCCTGTCCTCATGGGCCACTATCCAGCATGTTATAGATGTTTCCCTCCTCCAACACACCCGTTTCAAATGATCAGAATCCGATTATCAGCTCATGAGGACCTGTGTTGCCCCCCCCCCCCGCTCTAGTAAAATCACTAAATTCAATGTTCAAGCAGTGCTTAATGTTAACAGTGTCTTAAAGTTTAATTCGTCGAGTCCAGTATGCTTGTTAGTGCAGTTCAATTGTATTTCACTTGAAGGCTAATTCAACCATTTTAGACCGGTTTGTTTTTTAAACTGCTATCTAGGTGCACTTTTTATATCTGGTTTCTGAGTCTTAGTTCATGAGTACTTGTACGTTTAAAGTCAAGGAGCACGTGTTTGTTTTAGTTTCAGGTAGCGCCACCCACCCATTCATTTGACTGGGAATACTGGTTTTACAGTGTGAACAGACCACATAGCTCACATTCTGTTACACACAACGTCAGTCAGAGTTTCACAGAAGTGGCTAACCTAAGGAACTTACTCTTTCTTGTTACTTGCTTATGTCTTAGTGAGTTTTTGGCTGTTCTTTAACTGTGAAAATATATCTATATATTTTTTTTTCATTTTAACAGGACATCGTTTCTGACTCCAAGGAATAATGTCCCACACCAGCACCTTGGATTTGGACCGATATAGCACAGCGGAGAGAGACCGTCGCTCCACAAGCCGCAGCCAGAACAGGACGCAGGCCAAACGCGGCGAGGTCCTTTGCGACTTCTGCACCACCAGGAAGCAGAAGGCCGAGAAGTCCTGCTTGGTGTGCCTGGCGTCTTACTGTGAGATCCACCTCCAGTCTCACTACGACTACCCGGCGCTGATGAAGCACAAACTGGTCAAAGCTACTGGCCAGATGAGGGAGAAGATCTGCGCTCAGCACGACAAGTTGCTGGAGGCCTTTTGTCGTACAGACCAGACGTCTGTGTGCGTCCTGTGTATGATGGATGAGCACAAGCATCATGACATCGTCCCGGCTGGAACTGAAAGGACTGAGAAACAGGTGAGTGGTACACCATCAAGAATTCATAAATTGGGTTTTTGTGTGAAATTTCAGCATGAACTTAAAATTCACGATATATCCCGAAATACCCAAATCCTGAAGCCTCATTTTTAATGTTATATCATTTCCTCCATAGAAACAACTTGGCACCACGCTGCACAAATCCCAGCAGAGGATTGACGAAAGGGTCAAAAAGTGGCAGGATCTCCGACAAGCAGCGGAAGCTGTCAAAGTAATGGCTCTCAGTTAGCATGTTAAGAAAATGTATTTACATAGCTGCAGATACATTTATGTCGAATGAAGTTGTGTTTTTTGCAAAGAAAAATAGCATACCAATAACATTTTACTTTGAGTACTGGCATTATGTCTGTCAACATGTTACCCCACCGGTTGTGTTTGAATATCCTTTGCTAATAACACCGCTACACCGATGCTATTCGTTAGCCTGTCTGTGCCACTTTTAATGAGATGTTGTGCTTACGTAGGTGCTCCTGTTTTGGTTCGCAACAGAAATCAAACGCATTTATTTGTCTTCGGGAAGAAATAACCATCCGATCCTAACAAACTCATGTTTTTCCTTGTTTCTTTTCAAACATCATCAGCACTCAGCTGACTCAGTCCTGGAGGAGAACGAGCGGATCTTCACGGAGCTGCTGCTCTCCTTAGAGAGGAAGTACAACGAAGTCAAGGAGATGGTCCGCTTGCACGAGAGAACCACCGTGAACCGCGGGGAAATTCTCCTGGACCGTTTGGAGGAAGAGATCACCCTGCTGAGGAAGAGACACACCGACTTGGAGAAGCTGTCGCACACCGACGACCACATACACTTTCTGCAGGTGAGGACAACCTTGAAAGAAAAGGGGGAGGGGGGAAAAATAAATCTCGCAAATTCCGGGGCACTTGCTATTATTTATTTATTTGAGATCAAATGTTTTTAGTCACATTTTTCTTTTTTTACATATAGTGAAACACCATCACATATCATCCGTACACTTTCCACTTTGTTTCTGACCAGAGTTGGCAGTCTCTATCGGGTCCTTCGGGCTACGAGGACCTGAACAACGTCAGCATTGCTCCCAATTACTCCTTTGAGGCCACCAAGAGAGCCATCGCGGCCCTGAAGTTACAAGTGGAGGAAATCAGCAAGAGAGAGACGACTAAAATCTCTGCAGCAGGTTGGCAGGTTTATCTTGCCTTGCCACACCATTCATTGGCTTCTCTCCTTGAACTGTCACTTTCCCATTGTTTTTGTCTCCAGTGAAAGAAGTCTACATCACAGAAGAAAGTGACAAAAAATTAAAGAGGGAATCATTGTTTGTAACCGAGTCAAGGATGATGGAAGAACCCAAGACCAGAGAAGATTTCATGAGATGTAAGTTATCCTGAACAAAAAATATGGAATCCAATACTTGCGTTTTTTTTTTCCCCTTCCATTTTATTATGAAGTGAACTCACAAACAGTTTATATTTATACAAGTCTGGGTGAAATTACCTGTACATCAGAAGACTTTGAGAAGATTTGGAAAAGACCCTTGGAAAACTTAGCATCTCTCACTTGCTCACATTTAAAGACAAGTTCTAGAGGTTTTTAGTCAGATCCAAACGAGATTCCAGAGAACAGAGGGGGATTTGTCTCATTGGAAAAAAGCTAAACATGGATCGTAATAACATCACGTCGGGTCGGAACTGAAACTAGCATTACAATAACACACCTGACAGAACAGGTTTGGTGAAATGGGAGAAAGCAAACCTCGAGATCGGGATCACTTTAAACAAACACAGGTGTTACTTCAACAACTTGACAGAATCATTCAACAAGTTCCGTTACAGTTTGAGACGGCTGCTTTCAGTATTGTGTCGAGATTGTTCATCCATTTTCGATCATACCCGTCCTCATTAGGATCGGCTTGGGTTCAGCTGTCACTCAGTGACCGTGCGAATGAGTATCTGTTGCTAAACGTGTCCTGCGATTGACTGGCGACCTGTAGAAAACCCAACGTGACGTAAAAAAATCAACATGTCTCCCACCAATCAATTTTCCACATATTTCGCCCTTTAGTGAGCCCAATCTCTTGGATGACGCCCGTGCACTCCCATACTTTCAGAATCTCTGGCCTCATCATTGACTGTCACATTTTTTTTTTTTTTTTTTTTTAGATTCTTGCCAGCCGATTCTGGATGTCAACACTGTGCACCGCAACCTTCACCTCTTCGAGGGCAACCGGACCGCCACAATGAAGAGTGTGCCAAAGAACTACCCTGACCACCCGGAACGATTTGACCACTGGCAGCAGGTAAGCACTTAGTATGTTACCTGGGTTTTAAGTAATTTTTTTGATTGGGTTTTTACAGTGTACACTTCCTTCAATATCACCTTCCACAAAATAATCCCCCCCCCCACACACACACACACAAAATGGTGCCAAAGCATCACATGAAGCTCCTCAACTTGCTTTAACATAGTTCCTTGGTACCAAGATGCCACAAGATGGCGCTGAAGCGCTGCCTGACGCCCTTCAAGTCACTCAGGTTTACTGATTATGTGTTTCCTTCCCTCGCTACAAGGTGCTTTGCAAAGAAGGCCTGGCCGGGAGTCGCTACTACTGGGAGGTGGGCTGGAAGGGATCGGAGATCGATGTGGCCGTCACCTATAGGGGCATTTTCCGAAAAGGAAACAACAACGTGTGCAGTCTAGGTTGGAACGACAAATCCTGGAGCCTCTACTGCTCACAGTCCAAGTTCTCCTTTGTGCACAACAACAAGAGCACAGACCTACCCGTCCCCAAGTCGTCTCGCATTGGCGTCTACTTGGATCATGTGGCGGGGGTGCTGGCGTTTTACACGGTGTCTGATACCATGCAGCTTCTGTACCAGGTCCGCACTACTTTTACGGAAGCGGTGTACCCGGCTTTCAGTGTATGGGGCTACGGTACCAGCATTAGACTGTAGGAGAGCAGAATTGACGTGAGTGGCATTTAAAAAGCGTGTGCTGACTGCTCTTATAGTCTGTGGTGTATTCAAAATGACGAACACAGCAAAGCATACACGTAACCATATCGCCAACAAGTGCGAGTCTCCATCCCAAACCAGAAGTCTGGCATACATGGCTGACATGTAAGAGGCAGCACACCACACACACCCCAGGATCATCATTCAGGATAATCATTCGAGACACCTGAGTATCAGGCCTTTTGCTGACTGACTGAAAGGGAAAGGAAATACTCAAATTCGTCCCAGTTGTTGTGTGTACCCCACTGAATTTGATCATCAATTTTTGTTTGACAGATTAAGTTTACACTATTATATGAGCGACATAAACATGCTGATGTCATTTCTTCTCCAAAAAAAAAAAAGCATATGGGTTTTGATGTGTCATATTTCCTCACACAGAGCAGGTTTTGCTTTTTGAATTTGTGAAATGGACTGCAACTTTTAATAAATATCATGAAAACTCACAAGTCTTCAAATGTGGAAATCGTATACATGCCGGCCTTGCATTTATCTAACCATCCATCCAGGGGCTAATGTGCTTTGTAACTTTGTAATGTAAATGTTATTGGCAATACAGTCAGTATTAATATATTAGATGAATAGATTTTTTTAATTCAAATATTTGCAGTCTTTATGCTGCCCATAATAGAGAAATGTTCTTGTTTTTTGTATTATACTGATATTGAATTTGTTGAATGTATTCATGATCAATGTAGATGGACGGACTCCTGGCTACGAAGGGTTCTGTACAAAGTGAAGATAATAAATTAAAGCTCAGGGGGGCAGCAGAAACACAGTTTATTAAACGGCTTTATATTGCTTTCCCTCTATTTTAAAACATAAAAGAAACCTCTGAGGCACACGCCTTTTGTTGTGTACTTTTTATTTATAAATTAATCACCGATCTTTAATGCCAAATCGGAAAATGATCTCCAATTTTGTATTTTCCAAAACAGAACTAATGCTCTTTCATGTTTGAAGTACGCCTCCGAAAAAAAGTGAAACTGTTGTTTCTGGAAACAAGTTCGTGTTTAATTGTCCCAAAAAAAGGTAGAAATGTGTTGCTCAACGTTGCTGAGTCGCGTTACCATTGCGTACGTAAATTACGCAGTGGCAAAATTCAATCGCAAAACAGATTGTTATCGAAAGATATATGCAGGTTCATCTTGGGCAACATCTTCTGTAACTTTGAGCTTACTTTCCAGAACGTTTTATTTTCCTAAATAAATGTCATTTGTAATAGAATTTTGTTTCATTAATCTCATAATGTTTCTTGGAAAGTTTTATAGACACAAATGTAAAGTGACATAGTAAAACCAATTTTTTATGTTTTTGAATGAATTAGATATATACTTTATATATCTGGTGCTAAAAAATAAGAAAGTTGTCAAAACCTTGAACTTGTGTTCCTGTTTTAATGTTATCAATGTTTTTTTTTTTAAGACGTTTATTTTTTGTTTTGTTTTTTCTTTTGATTGTTATTTTTCTCCTGTGTGTTGTTTCTTGACGTAGTTTACAATTTGTTCAAGGGAGAATTGTGAAAAAAAAGATTGGTAGCTAGATATTTGCAAATAGAGAAAGAACATTGCTAAGTTAGTACTGTATTACAGTAATGATCTTGAGGTCCTCCGAGTTGACTTGACAGCGCCCCCCCGCGGCACTTCTCGGCACACACCGCCAGCACAGGTTGCAGGGGGGCGGAGTCAAACAGCTGGGTGCCCTGGAGTGTCTCGTGGCGGCTATCCTGCAGGTCGGGCTCCACTTTGAAGGCAGTCGAACTCTCCCTTTCTTTTCCCTTCCATAACGACATCGTCTAAGCGGGATTTCCTACTTGTCAACGCCAGAAAACTACCGGTTCTGCGGCCCCCGTCTGTTTTTCGGCTACCTGAAGTGGAGAGAGGACAAGTCGACCAACACCAAAGTTAAGCAGGAAGACTCTTGCGGTGGGAAAAAAACCCCACTTGCTCGAACACGTAGCCGCCGAAGGTGAGTAATGTGTTCATGTTTCCTATTGATGCTCACCGTTATTTGTTGCTAGCTTGCGGCACGAGACACTGCGCAGCGGTCGTCGTTATTCATTGCGACTATTGAATGAAGACGTGACTTAATATCACTTGTGTAATGTTACAACAGCACATCCCGTGTTAAGCTCCATATAAGTCTCCCTGTGCTCGAGAAAAAAAGATCAAAAATTGGATACAAAGTATCGCTAATAATGGTGCCCTTTCCCTCCTTTCCAGCAGCTGAAACAAGCCTCGTCCTTCTCGTGTGGCCGACTTATTAAAATGACTCATTTGGCGTCAGTGCAGATGTCAGCCCCACACAGTTAAATGTTAGAACTACTTGAGCACATATTGCTCGGATGGTCGAAGAGGAAAAAGAGGAAAGAGGGTTCGAGGTGCCTGCCATGTCTTTGTGGGTGATCCTGCCTGTTAGCCTCCCAGCACTGACCATCACTGGGATCTGGGTCGTGTAAGTATTCACAACCTTCTTCCATATTCATTAGTCACAAAAGCTATGAAAACACTCATCTGAAGGCAAAATATTCTTGTGTGAAGTTATCGAAGGATGTACCACACTGTCCCAGGGTCAGGATAAGCCCCCCCCCCCCAAAAGTCATTCAAGATCACTAACATTGAGTGAGTCAACTAGTGCAGTTTTGCCTCACTCGTATCACATCTTAAGGGTTTTCCAAAAGTGAGTGTACTAGGAACTAGTACATGGACCTTAAGATGGATATCAATAAATATTATTGAATAAATGTTCAAATAAGATGCATGGTTATGACTTTGTCTTGCTAGTGACATTTTTTTTTCCACTACTAGTGTCCTCGTACAATACATCCTGATTTATATAGCGCTTTCACAACAGCTGCAGCTGTAACAAAGCGCTTAACAAAACAGTTAACAAACTAAAATAATTACTACATAACCACTTTTCCGTCATACGCGTTGTTGTTTAAATCAGTTTCAGATGAAAGAGGAGAGAATCAAAGTGTCCTTTCACCAGTGTGTCAGAGACGTCATGCTCAAAATGTGGACACGTCGGCTACAAGCTCAGTTTCAAAGTCAACAGGAAGCTGTAGCATCCATTGACGAAAAAAGAGATTGGTTCACTTCTCCTGTCCCACGTAAATCCATTTCAATTCCAAGCGGTGACTCTCAGTTCCAAATACGCATCGGCGTTCTGCGCCGATGCTCCTTTCTCCAGCAGCCATCCATCCAGCTGCACCAACGGTGACTGTCCAACAGCGCCAACATCTCCCCTGAACAAAACGGGGCTGTGAAAAATGCTGCGCATTACAGGCGCAAAAAACCCAAGCGCCTCGGAGCTGTCCAGCATCGACAGTCAAATGGCGCTGACATTCCTCCCAATCAAAATCAGTGCTGGTACACGCGTGCTGCAGAGAAGGCGCAACCACCAAGCACAGATTCTTCTCCTTTGACGAACGTCGTGGCCAAAAAACGCTGTAAACAGTCCGCATCAGGTCCACACGACAAAACAACAAACACCATGTGACAAAAACAAAAAAACAACAAAAAAAGCAAGGCTCTTGAAGAGCACTTGCTGACGGCTGCCTACTCGGGTGCCATCTTGGGGGGGGGGGTGGAGTAGGAAACAAGGATTAACTTCTCACGCGCAGATGTCAACTCGTGCTCAGTTGTACCTCACTAGTAACATGGAATTCAGGGGCGTGTGGTCAGGGTAGGCCAGTGAGTCAATGCCGCCCCCTTGCTGATCGTTCTCTGCACGTGAAGAATGGGGGGGGAGAAGAAAAAACCAAAACTTCATTGAATGTAATCATGATGTGTTTCATTTTAGTTCTATGGTTCATGCCTTACAGTGAATTTCTTTTCAATCCAGTAATGATCAAGGATTTATGTTGATGTTGGGCCCAGCATTTCTAGAGCTCAATCAGTCATGAGAGTGCTGAGTTTTCTTTACGGTATGGCCAAAGAGTGTACTAGTACATGGACCTCAAGATGCATATCAAGCATTGAGTAAATGTTCAAAGGGCTTCCCTTTATACCTACAAACCCTCCTCATCATTGGGGAGCTGCTTTGGAAAGGCAGAAAGGCCAAATTATTTTTTTTGGGGGGGGGGGGCTTCTATGCTAGTCTCTGGTGATTCCTCCTTTCTCCAAGAGAGCAACTCTGTTGCATGTTTACCCTGAATTCCTGGGAGCCATGGCAATTGCATGTGGATTAGCTCTCCGGGAAGAGCGCTTTTTTTTTTTGTTGAAAGAAGTGAAATGTGCATGACAGCCTTAACATCTTACCTCTTGCTGTTTGTACACTTAAAGGGAGCGAGAATACCTCCTGGTCATGTTCGGGCTGACAGTTCTGGTATTATGTGCTGTTATTAGAGGAGGAACGCAAACCATAAGAGGGAGTCGAGAGAGAGAGAGACAGATGGTCCCGTTCCAAATGTTCACAGTTGTGTATGGATGAGTGCAACTCAATGTATGCACAATGTCATGTTAGTACAAGAACGGCATAGCAAGGGTGAAGTCATTTGGCACTGCGGTTGATGAATTGTCAAAGGCAGTTACATGGTGCCGATTGACATTCGATTTTCGTGACTTTTCAAATGAAATAAGCAATAAAAAGGAAGCCATTGATTCATTTTCGACACAGCTGACAACCTGGACTCGTCAATCACGTTCAAGGTTAAAAAACAAATAGTGCCTGAAAAAAAGGAATATTAAAAATCGAGGACACATTAAGTTGATTTTTCTGCATCGCAAAAGAGGAGAGGAAGTGATAAAGAGGGAAGATTTTTTTTGTTTGGTTGTGTGAAGAGGAAGTCTTATTTCATTTGGTGATGATGTTGCACTGGCCAATGTTTCTCAACTCTTACTTAGCTAAAAGTATTCCAAAAAGTGTTAATTAGGTTAATTATTTACATCCAGTGGAAGGGCATTTAATTGTTCTTCCTGACTCGATACTCTACATAAATGAACAAGGATACATAAAATAAGAAAACCTTTATTAGTCTCACAATGGAGAGGTTGTGTGCCGTGAGGTTCTGCTCGGCTCCTTCAGTTTTCTCGTTTGTCTTATTTTCGAACTTGTGATATTCGCAAGAAGCAGTCTTGACTTTCTTTACACTCACTCTATTTTGTAATGAACACACCGAGCGGACGTGGCATCCGTTTTTCTACTTGTTAATATATATTTACATCTGGAAAAAATGTGGTATCAGTGCATTCCTAATTTTTGGACCAATGAAGAGAAATTGGAATATTTCCCATGGCACACCTGATGACCTTTCATGGCACAGTAGTTGTAAATAACAGACCTTTCTATAATTCAAGCCAACCTTCCCAAAAAGGAGGCTTATCATAGGTCATATATGTCTCTAGACCACTACTGTATTTATACACGCGCGCATTTCTCTCTGCCGAAACCAGTTTTAGCCACCTCCAAAACCCAGGTTCCTTCCTGTTGCATTGACAAGGGCGCCTTGTTTCGAGGAGCAGTCAAGGGTCCTTCCCCACCCCCCTCCTGAAGAGCGCAATGTCAAAGGATGTGACCTGTTGCATAACTTGGTTCTTTGAGCGCAGGCGACAGGATGGGAGTAAAGTAAATACGGCAGGGGGACAGAATGGAAAGCGTGCATTGCTGACCCCTATTGGCACGAGTGCATTGAGCGACACTTTCAACAGAAAGTCCCTGTTGGGGTTAGGACATCCTGTATCTATGGTTTGATGATATGGCCTGAAAATAAAATCTCCGGTTCGCCGCTAAAAACAGTGCCCCCCCCCCCTTTCTGGCATTATTTTATTTTATCTCAGTTGTAACAATTAGTGCAAACAGCGAAGTTGGAAGCATGATATCATTGACAGTGTTACGTAACAATGTAATGATGAATTGGAATAGACGGCTGCTTATCCAGTGGATATAAAAAGTCTACACACCCCTGTTCAAATGCCAGGTTTTTGTGATATAAAAAAAAAAAAAGAGAGAGATCAAGATGTATCATTTCAAAGCCAATCTTTTTGTGAGGGAAAGTGAAAATCATTGTGATTTCATGTGGTTGCACAGGTGTGCACGGCCCCTTAAAACGGGGGGGGGGGGGTGTCGCTCTCTTCTGGAGAGTCTTTGTGGCCTTAATTCTAAAAGGTACATTTGTCACAAACGCTGCACTGCTTACCACCAAAAGAGCATCTTACGTGAACAGCATCATGCTTTGGGTCTGTTTTTAGCTGCACCCGAGGCCCGAGGCCTTTCACAAATTGGAGAGAATTACAGTTTGAAATGGCAGTCGGAGAAAAAAAAAAAAACCCTTCAGGCCTCTGATAGAAAGCAAAACAAATGTCATGAAAAGCCTCCTCGAGCACCAGAAATTTCAGGAGGGCGGGGTTAATCCGATGCACTTGAAATGGTGTACGATGTGTGCTGACTCCTACTTAATGTGAGTTTAAATGTGATTGTTTAATTCAGAATGAAAGTATTGTTTTTTTTGTTTTTTTTCTCAGGTCACAAAAAAACTACAATTTGAACGCGGATGTGTCGCCTTTTTTTATTTCCACTGCCACTTTGAAACCTTTAAATGTAAAAAAGAACAAACATTTTATGGCATTATTGCTCTTATATGTGATTAGAATTGATGGATCTGTAGTTTTGAAAGGAGAAGTCAAGCGCAGACAGCAACAAGCAGAAGACGTGGGGAGGCCTGGGCTAACCTGCCGTCGTCAAATTTGACACCAGTGTGATAGGACGTTGTAACTTTTGGTCTAAAAATAGATGGACTTAGGCTTGTAGCCACCTAGGCCTATGCAGCCGAAATGAATTCATCGTTCACGCCCCACACCCTTTCTTGTGGTTCCCCCCCTGTGTTATTTTTGCGCAGTGCTTTGGAACTCTTCACTGTGGCAGATTTTTCCATCAACCGACCTCTTGTATTTTCCATTTGTAAATAATAAGAAAAAAAACATGCAGTTCAAGTTTGCGGCAAAAACTGAGCCGCGCTAGATGATTTTTTTTTTTTTTTGAACAAACCTGTATTATTACTTCATGCGAACTTGAGTTTCAGCCCCATCGCTGATATTTTCAAAGCAATGGAATCATTCATAAACGTTAAGCCACCCACGATTCCTTCTCACGTCGCTCTTCACTAATCCAACGTGTGCGGTCGTAACCTCCTTTTTGTTGTTGTCGAGATGCTCTCAGTGCTCGAGATGACATTTAAAAGTCAAAGTGCTTTGTTAGCCTGCTACCTTGAAGCCACGTTTCATCTGGCTGATACGACTTGGTCACACTGATTGACATGACCTCAAGGCAAATGTTACCTTTTCCAACCAGGAAACGCGCGTCCGGATTACCAATCGAAGGGAACAATGAGGTGGGTGGGGGCGCGGGAGAGGGACTTTCATTCCCACTCGACTGAGGCCAGTGGGTTCATGTGAGTAATTTATGATAAAACATTCTTCGTTTATTCAACGCTCGCACTCGCCTTCAGTCTCGACTGTAACTTATGCAAATAGTTCACATTTTTTGCGGCTCTCGCCTCACGTGTAAAATCCAAACATAATCGAGCTCTGTTTCAAGCAATTTTCTTCATGAGTTAAAACACACCAAGAAAGAATTCTCTGGAAAATACGCTTCTTACGGTTTGCGAATCATATGGAGACAAGCATGCTCTGTATGCTGACTTCTTGTGACAACACAATCCAGCCGTGCTGCGTGTAGTTGTTCACGCGTGTGGAGCAGCAGGTGCGCATGTCAGAAGACGTTTTATGGCCCCCGACGCTTTTCTGCATCGGAAGCCTTTCTTTATTGCCACTTCAACTCTCGCTGAACCGCTCCCTATCATCACAACAGAAAGTCTGCGTCTTTGAGTTTCCTTCTCTGTTGAAAAAAGTCGGTTTTGACCTGTGAATGGCGATGCGTTGACTGGCCGCAAAACCAAATACTCTGTCGTGTATTGAAGCAGATCAGAAGGCCGCTTCTGCTTTTGGCGATTTTTTTTTTTTTTCATTTCGTTCAATCTCATTTCCGTCTCTGCTTTATGGGCCTGGCGCTTGTGTGCGCAGAGCAGGGAGTTTAGATTGTCAATCAATTTGACGATGACGGCGTTGCATTATACAACAATCTGAAGAACAGTAGTTGTCTTTATCTCGCAGATAGATAATGGTCCTCTGGTCATTGACTTCTGAGCTGAGGAGGTGGTCAGCGACCTGACCCCAGTCAACACGGCTTTAGGGCGGAAGCCGCAATGCGATTACCCAAGATGGCCTCAAACAAACCACCCATATACTGTGTCTGTCTTGAACTATATTGAGTTGGGGATGAAGTCTTTAAACAAATGGCAGGGTGTCAAATTTTGTTTTCCATCATGGGCCACTTCATGGTTAGTGTTGGCGTCAGAGGGCCAATCGTTACAATGAAACAACTAAGATAAGAGAGGATCATCATGGTTCGGTACATTTTTTTTTTTTTTTTTTTTTTTGGGTACAGTGTGAGAACAAATTGCTTATCATTCATGGAACCGGGAACAGATTGAGTGACCTTTAAATGGAAGCAACAGTTCAAATTGAAAGTTCTTTTTAGGTAGTTACATTAAGAGTTTGTTTGCCTTTTAGGGAAATGAAGGATTCAGGCAAGCGCAGCAGTTTTGATAAGTGTGAATTCATACGAATAATGGTGTTTGTCAGTGCTTTGGCTTCATCTGCGATTGGTTGTTGCACACTACTTACTTTTTTTTTTTTTCCTAACCCGCGGCACTTATGTCCACGTCCGCTTGATGCCATTTTAAACAAGTGAACAATTGTGACCGTAGCAAAAGCAGACAGAAATTCATGTATAACGAGGTATGGTCAAAACATTAGGCACTCCTATTTAAATCTATTTATTTATTTTTGTGTGTGTGTGTGTGTGTGTGTGTGTGTGTGTGTGTGTGTGTAGGATCCAAATCTTGTACCTCTCTCTCCTGTGGTCGCACTGTGGTTGAGAGAAAAGACATTTCATCTGTGCTCTATGTTGCACATCGAGCATATTTGACAGTAAAAGTTGACTTGACTTGACTTGGATGTCGGTTAAAGAGCTAGTTTTATGTCTATTTCTCGTTGATTGAAAAATTGACGTCTGAAAGTTTATTCCGTATTTTCTTACGCTAAATGATATGCTGAAGGAAGAGGCAGGCACCCATGGATGCAGGGGAGGGGAAAAAAAAACAGCCCAGAGAACAGTTTCATATAAAAAAAAAAAAAATCCAACAAAAAGCACTGCAGGCAAAGTCACTTAAGGACACAGTTTCACCAAACAAGAAACGTCATGCTCCACAGGACCAAAACAGACGAGAATATACATGATGGGAGAAATTTGGAAACGACGCAAGGGAGGGGGAGGAGCTGATCGGTTGGGGAGCAGAGTAGTAAACGCTAGACAGCCAAGAATTCACAAATCAAGACGCATCTCCACTTGACGCAGGGAAAAGGCCAAGTACATAAAAAAAAAAAAAAAAAAAAACACCCCATAAAAGAAATGAATTGCGGCTCTTTCTTTTGGGTTAATTACCCTTGCTCTCCTCCTCCAGGTATGCCATGGCTCTGTACAACCAACACGTCTGCCCTGTGGATAACTGGTATGTTTTATTTTTTTTTTTGGTTGTTGTTTTTTGTTATGCTGTTTTTTGTCATTTTCTCTTTTATCTCATGCAATGATCTGGATGCCATGAGGCAATTCTTTCAAATCTTTTAAAGGTCAGCCCCAGAGGCTAATTTCACACACAGCCACATTAAGTGTGCTCATCTTATCTATCATGCACAGAACCACAAAAAAAAAAACAAAAACTCTCAAGTAACCTTTCTAGAAATCTTAGATTTTGGTCTGTAGCATCCGATTTACAGTCAATTTGGTCATTACTAGGCTTGGACCGATATGAGATTCTGATGATATAACCGTGAGCAAAAATATCACAGTATTAAAATCACAACTCAAAAATGTCCTTTTTGGGGGTTGTGCACATTGTTTGCTGTAGCAAAAAACGCATGCGTAGACGTACATTATTCTTCCCGATCACCGCTCACCTCTGTGCTCAGCCAAGAAGGAGAAAAACAAGCAGGTGGCAAGTTGTCATTAACTTCAAAGTGGCAGCTGATCTCTGCGAGCAGCCAACCATATTGCAGCTGCTAAAAAGGCCCCTCCAAAAAAAACTGAAGAAAAAGCTCATTACCGGTGATGGCTAGTCACAGTGGGTATTGAAACCGTGACTTTTTAAATCCACAGTAAACCGTCAAACCGCTGATTGGCCCTTGCCTAGTCATTACCAAAATGGACTTAGTAGCATTCCTCAGATTTAAAAAAAACAAACAAACAAAAAATATTACCCCAACGGCAATTAAACTGAACATGAAATTTGGTAAACTCTATCGTGAATAGACCCACAAAAATGTATCCAGAACCCATGCCCAAAAAGACACCAAAAAAATCTCCCATTTTGCTTGTACGTTATAGTTTGAAGTGTATTTGGTCATTTCCAAAGAAAAGGCTCAGTAGCAGAAATTTGAGGCCAATTTCACTGAGTAACATGGAATTTGATAGACATCTCAAATTTCCTTATTTCACTTCCTTTTTTTTTTTTGTACTTCCTTATTTTACTTTATTTTCTAATATTTAGCTATGCTTCTGTTTAAATGTGCAAATGCACTTGCAAGTGGACGCGCGTATATACGCCGTGCATGAACAGTGCTCGATATACCATTCCCAAAATTTAATCGAATGATTGATGGGTGGCGGCACGGTGGTCAACTGGTGAGCAAGTCCGCCTCACATTGTAGAGGTGCAGAGTTCGATTCAAGCTCCGGCCTTCCTGTGTGGAGTTCTCCCCGTGCCTGCGTGGGTTTTCTACGGGTACTCCGGTTTCCTCCCACATTCCAAAAGCACTCATGGATTGATGGATTGGTCTACAGGAGTAGGCTTCACCCTCAAAATAGTCTCAAGATGCCATGCCGAGCAAGACACTCAAAGTCTGCCATTTTGTTTAAGGCAGCCATTTTAGGCTTTTTTTTTTTAACCCATTTTTTGTGGTCCTTCCAAAACAAACATCTCCCAGCAACCCACAAAGGTTTAATCAAAGCAATGCCAAGGATTCTGTTCCTCTTTGTTGACGATGTTTCACCGTTAAGCATGTTTCCTAAATTTGATATGCCGGAAATGTGAAAATCTAGAAAATCGGAGTCCTCCTCCTAACATTGGTTTGCAAGATGAAATAAACACTGTCCAGTTGTTTGAAGGCAAGGTGGATGTCGCACAAATGACGGATGCTGTGCTCTTCCAGGTTGTACAACCAGTCGTGTGAAGAGGAGCTGTATTTGCAGAGTGGACCAACGTTGTGCTGCACGCTGGACAACATACCTCTCATCAGGTCAGTGAGGAGACTCCCACCACGCACCGCCACCCAACACTCCTGCACGTCTTCCATTCTCCCACTGTCGTGTCTTGTCTGCGTGATGATTCAAAACAGGAACACACCCATTGTGTTTTACGTCACAGCCCGACCGCTTGGCTGCCTTGTGGATGAAAGTCACGTGAGCGTCTCCTTTAAGGAGACGGACGACTCCGCATAGGAGACGACTATGCCTATGCACGTGCGCTGTGCACGCGCGCGCGCGCATTGGGAAAATGACTCAGGGCTGAAGTATCCCGCCTTCCACTGTGGTTGTTCAGAGTCAGAGGCAGGCCCCATGCGATCATGTAAACACACACTTGAAGAGCAGCCGGTTAACATCTTTGGGAACAAACCGAGGCGCTCGTTGTTTTGTTTAACTTTGGGCTTTTGAACATGAAAAGCCAGTTTGACCCTACGTAGGTTTTGCGGTTTATGTAACGTGTCTGGATGAAATCGTTTCGAGAAAAGACAATAAATCACGCCTTATGTCATGATAGATAAATAAAAAGACAGCCCAAACAAAGGGGTTATGTAAAATGAACAAAGATGAAAATACTGCATGGGGGGGGGTAAGTGGGGACTTGTCTGAAGTTCTCTTAAAATTGAACCTGTTTTTCTTGGCCTGTGATGTGGCATTCCACCAGGTTTGGTGAAAATAAGGTTGCCAGTTCTTGCGTAATCCAGTTGACAAAGACGGCCACCAGAACAGTCAGCTGCAATATAAAAATACACATTTTGAGGAGAGCTGCACTCAAAGTCAAAGTTCTCAGCCCACATTGCAACATTTAGCTCAACTCAAATGCAGAATTTTGGACAACAAACATGCGTTCAAAAAAATCAGGTGCAATTAGACAGAGCGGAACTTTTGAGGTTGGATGCATTTCCTCCCATTTGTTTGCACTTTTTGGCCCTTTGCTGTGACATCGCACCAAAAAATGTAAAGAAAAAGCGAATCACAGTTGAGTTAATTCTTTAAGGGGGGGAAAAAAAACCTAATCAAGCGTGTTTACTGTATCTGACTTTGCGTGAACTAAAGAATGCATGTGACTGCAGTCAGCTGAGTTGGCTTTCGGTGGGCAGCAGCTCCGGGCACAGACAGGCAGACCACCAACAAAACAATTGCTGTTCATTGAAAGAGAAGCTGTGTGGGTAAAAAGCTGACATCCTAGCGGTTTCTATCTCACCGCTTGGAGAGTGGAAAAGTCACAATATTTCATATGCGGTGAACCCACCATAACGTGGTTCGTCGTTCACGCCACCACTATTTCACAGTTTGTTTGTTTGTTTTTTTTTTTAAGCGATCAGTCTTGAAAAATACCGGTATGTGTTTTTGTAGTATGTACAGGCAAGTCCCATTTTAGAGTTGGGTTGACTGCAGATTCAGTTTGTGTCTGTGTTGTTGATGTCATTCATGTCCGTGTTCTCTCATCTTGCAGTAAATGTGGGACGCTTCCGCCAGAGAGTTGCTTCTTCAGCCTTATCTGCAGCACAGGCTCATTCATGGGTAAGGCATTATGTGCACACGCTTACACTAACTCAATCACCTCCGTCATTAGCGGGTTTTTTTTTTTTTTTTAAGTATCTGTCTGTTGCTATTACGCCTAAACCAAATTTAGCTCCTTCCAAAATACAAGCTACGACATCCTACTATGCAAGGCAAGGCAGCGCTTTATTTATAGAGCACAGTTCATACACAAGGTAACTCAATGCACTTGCTGGAATACATTGGCGTAATAACCTAATTGGTCTCCTGACAATATCGCCGTGTCTGAATTGGAATGCCTTGGGCTACTCTTTGGTTTCTTTCATTTACTTTCACGGGCGCAAAAAAAGCAGAAGTAGGACCTGACATTCGGAAGTATCATAACTAAATCATTGATGGCCTTTACCACCCTATGAGCACTAACAGCTGATTGCAAATGATCATCTACTTATATGACCAGGCTCACTTCGCATTGAACAAAATCAAGCAGGGCACACACCACGATTTTTAGCAAACAAATAGTGCCGCAATAATGATTCACACATCAGATTGTCCATTGATTGCCTTGTAGTACCTGAGAATTTTGTTACATTTAAAACCCTGAGCACTAATCATACAGTTCCACAAGTACAGTAGAAATGTGTTATTCAGCAAAACAAGAAACCGTGTCCCTTACGCATGCTTCACAAATTGCCAGGAAGCAAATAAATGTCACCGGGAACTCATTCCCGCCAAATGAATGGAAAACAACTGTACCACACACGTGCGGTGCATGTCTGCGCACTCGTAGGAAAAATTCGTGTGAGATGGTATAAAGTCATGTGCCGGTCCAAATGGTTGTTTTTGTTTTTTTTTTTTGGTCAGTCTGCACGTGTTGTTCCTTCTGCTAAGTGCTGGTTCTTGACTGCCCTCATGTAGTTAATGTTTCCCAGCTGTGGCTCGCACATGCTGTGTGTATACGTGTGTGTGTGTGTGTGTGTGTGTGTGTGTGTGTGTGTGTGTGTGTGTGTGTGTGTGTGTGTGTGTGTGTGTGTGTGTGTGTGTGTGCCTGCGCGCGTGTGCGTTTGAGGGTAAGGAGGAGGGTCGTGGGGGTTGGTTCTTCATGTTTATTCACGAGCAGTCGCCATTCTGCTATTTACAGACGGTCTCTTCCCTCCGATTGGCTGGCACCCGACTGTTGCCTGAGCCATACATTCATCTCCATTCAATGTGTATAATTTACAACATTGACGCCGTTGTCGCGGGTGCCGTTAACCCTTTCATCAACAGTAAGCACGCCTCATTTCAGTCACAGCGGGCATTTGCTGAGAACCATTGCCTTTCCTTCGTCCGATTCCACGTACGGTGTTCAAAAGAAGTCATCAAAAAATGAAAATGATGATCATGAAATACTGAGGCTATTTTTTGATCTATTCCGGTCAAGAAGTGTTAACTGCCTTGTCTGTAAGGTGTGCTTTGGTTGGTTCATTTGTGGGAAAGTACAATTGTAGCGCTTACACATTTTTATTTGATTTTTCAATTTGATCATATTTATGAATTTTCTTGTGCATGTGACAACAGGGTTGTGCACATTATATCTGCGCTAAATAAGGAATCAATAATAACCCGGCTGTCAGCGTCACGTGAACTCCAGTACACCCAAGAAAAATCAACTCGCCTCAATAAAAAATGTAAACACGGAGGTGAGATGTATCTTAACAGGTCAAATGTTTCTTATCTTTCCCGTTCTGTCAAATTTTGGACCTTTTACATCAGTGCCTAATGCCAGCATGCTGAAGCCTCCTCATCTGTAATGTTTAAAAACTCATTTTGTGGGAAAAGGGAAAAGGTCCATAGCCAGCCAGCCTCCAGCAGAGACTGAAATGTCATAATTTAATGCAATAAAGCGCTGTTGACTTACTTCTCCTTTTAGTGAGCCAGCATGTTTCCCATTTTATCCAGGAAGAGAGGAGAACAAAAAGAAAAGATTGTTTACAATGAGATGCTGATGTCCCGCCCCCTTTTTTCCCACATGTCCCTCCTTAAGAGAGTATTCCTTCCCCAGATGTTTTATTGAGGTTATGTAAAATGGATGCGCCCCGTCAATGAGATGTCTACCCTGACATTTCCACACCCCGCCAAAAGCGGAGATGAGCGAAGTGTTTCCTCAGCGCGGCCACGCTCGCCATGACGACGCCGGTTTGGCGACGAGCACCCTCCTAATTCCCCCGCGCGCACAAAGACAGTGACAACAGTTTAGTGTGCGAGTGCAATCTATGGACGGCGTGTCAAGACACCAGGGGGGCTCCTTTGCCCCCCCCCTCTCACTCTGCCATCTCGCCTCCGTGGCCCACTTTTACCGAGTGGATGGCTAAGCCTGCGTCAGCGGTGGAGGAGGTGCAAAGGTTACAGACAAAGACAAACTAGTGGGGGCTTGCTTGCCAGCGCACCAACATAACCCCCCCCCCCCCACCAAAGCCGCATAGCCCACCCAACCACATCTGTCCCCTTACAGTTTTGTACTCCGTTTCCTTTCACCTTTTTGTCTTATGTAAGACCCCGCCCCCCACATTCCTCACACTTTGCCGCCATCTCATTTTCCTGCCTTGCTCGAGTAATTCCACTTCCTGTAATTTTCAAACATCTTCCAAAGATTTTTTTTTGCCATGCTTCTTGGCACAAACGAGGTCAGATTGAGTCATCATTAAAATTGAAGCCAGACTCAGTGAAAATACAATCTAAAAAAAAAAAGCCTGCGTACACTATTGGGGCTTATGCCACAATTACTCAATTCACGGAATTTGGTGCAAAAAGCACTGAAACATTGAACAGTTGCACACGTGTGTTCAAAAGTTTGCAGAAGTACCTTTTCGGTTCATCGTGATATTTCACCCGGAAACCAAAAACGATCCCTTACTTTTTGTCTTGTATCAACCCAACAGTCCTAGACAAATGTTCGATTTAAGTCAGTTTACTTATGTAAATAAATGCATTATGTACCCTATGATCAGTGATCCAGAAGGAGCCATAACTGTCTCTATGTGTTGTTTTTTTTGTCCCACAGTTATGGTGATCGTGCTGCTCCGCTACGCCCACGTCATTGAGAAGCACCAAAACTGTGTCCTCAACACGGCGAGTCTCTCCACAGGCTGGATCTGTGCCGCTGGACTCATCATGGTGGGCAACTTCCAGGTACGGGCGCCAAGCCAAAAATGCTGCAGTTTACAAACTAAAAAAAAAGAAACCTCCTCTTCGGAATAATTGTATGAGCTAATATTCCTCAAACAAGTATTTGCCATCAATTTTGTTTCTGTGTCTGTCATGCATCTACAAAAAATGAGTAGCTTTTATTGATTGTACTATAGATATAGTTCGTCCGATATACTGTAGTGGTTTTTGTTTCTACTTGTGTGACAGGTAGAAATCTTTCATAAAACATCACCTTTATAGGTAAAAGTTTTATAATGCTAAATCAAATGAATTCAGTTTACCACTTTTTTGAAATTGAAATTTACTTAGAAGTCAACCGGCATCATCATATGCATTTAATTTGACTTTATTGTATTTGTAAGCGTGCGTGGATTATGAGATATCAGTTTTTCTTAATTCTAGACAAACTCAATCTCACGATTTGGCCTTCTTTTAGCCATTCCATATACATTTCTCACCCCCCCCCCCTCTCTAAGACAGCCTTACTGTAGCTTGCATTCAGGAGGAGCAGTCCATTAATGTTTATTAAAGTCTGTCTCATGGAGCTGTCGCTGTCCGCTTTTCTGTTTGTCCTTTGGAACGAATCTCCGCTCAGTTTAAATATTTGGAGAGTTGGCCGGGTGCCTCGATTGGACGTCTGCGTTTGTGCGCTTCTTTTGAGAAGTGGGCAGGCACGGGGAGGAGAGTTTTCCGAGAATGTTAAATGAAACTTCCAACTGCGATTGTGTGGAAACTGGAAACAAGGAGCTATAACAACATGGAAATACAGCAAATGGACTGGATTAACGATTGACTAAAAACAACAGTCGCCCCTGCCAAAAATGGAGTTGCAACACACTCATCTAATCATCTTGGACCAGATATCACCACAAATGTTTTTCATAATTTCCAAGTACTTTGAGTTATTTACATAGTATTGTTTCTTGGGAACAATACTCATTGTGTCCTCCCCCCATTGCTTTGCATAACTTTTTTGATTGAGAATCTATACTAGAAGTAGAAGAGAATAGCCTTGTGGGTGCTTAGGTAGAAGTACCGATACTTAAGAATATTGGTGTGCCAGTCTCACCTGGTTCCCCGCTTCTCCTTTGGGGCCCTCCTCTCTGCACAAACCTTTTTCACAAGCTGAAAGGGGTGCAAGGGCGGGGGGGTGGTGGGGGAGTCACTCATGGAGTCTGGCATTGGCCACCGAGAATTTTTGGTCAGATCCGTATGCTCGAGGCTTCATCTTTAACCAAATACAGGCCCTTACACTTGGCGCACGCTCTCCGCATGCTTGGCGGGGAAAGAAATAGAGATGTAAATGACGGTGGATGTATCGTGACAGTCCATCGCGGAACGCAAGAAAGGCAAAAGCAGTTTGGACAGCGCGAAGGAAAACACTGATCAAAAAGGCAGGAGATGCGCTATGACAAACCCGCCTTGTCGCCAGCTGTAGTTTGTTACTGTTAGAGGAATTTATGAGCAAAATTGTATCATGTTTAAAGTTTCATTTAATTTGGACACATCTAAACGTTTGGGCGCGTATCCAGCACTTCCAAATGCCTGTGCACAAAGGCGCCGGCCACCTGGCCGGAGGGCTGTTGAAGTCCACAATTAGCACGTCAATGCAGGTGGGCAATCACAGGGGAGGGGGCGAAACTCGGTCACAAAAGGGGAATGAATAATTTGGGAACAGCGGTTGAACAACAAAAGACGAGTTGAGAACACCCTCGCGCCCAGGCGACATTTGTCGTCCGCGAAGTCTGCAACATGTTGATACAGTGTGGACCAGACAGAAAGGCGCCAATGTACTGGTGGTTCAAAGCTTAAACTCAGGTAACCAATCACTACCGAGGGGCCGGACCGGGGGTGCGGTATGCAAATGTCGGGGGCAGTGTTTTCCTTGTATGTTACAATAAAAGTCGGAATTGGCGGGAAGGGAGCTCGAGAGTGTGATCATCGGAGCAACTACCGTCGTTCGCTCTCAGAGATCCCCCTCCCGCCGATATTGAAGACAATTTTCCTGTGTGCCGAGTCATTTCTTTAACTTTGTCCGAGAAAATCTCTGACAGTTACATAAGGTGCGGACTGGCAGGACAGCTGTGGCGTGGCCACCGGGGCTTTCGCTGTCAGGCAGACTGACGGTTTGGGCAGGGAAGGACATAAATAGAAGAAGCACGTCTCTCTCGCTCTTTTGAAAGTCTTCATCACGCTTGTGACAGCGCCGTTGCCGCGCTACATACAAACGACATGAAGAGTTGATGATGAAACGATTGCAACTGGTGATTTTTCGCAGAGGATAAAGAATTCATGCCAGTGAGTCTAGTCGAATGCTGGGCTCAGCATTGAACTTTTAAATCGAAGAGTTGATGATGAAACTCAAAAGACTATTGCAACTGGTGATTTTCCGCAGAGGATAAAGAATTCATGCCAGGGAGTGTAGTCGAATGCTGGGCTCAGCATTGAACTTTTAAATGTTCACGTGTGAACGTTGGCCTATGAACTCAGATCATTACAGTTACAACCTGCTTTTTTTTTCTTTGCATAACTTTTTTGATTGAGAATCTATACTAGAAGTAGAAGAGAATAGCCTTGTGGGTGCTTAGGTAGAAGTACCGATACTTAAGAATATTGGTGTGCCAGTCTCACCTGGTTCCCCGCTTCTCCTTTGGGGCCCTCCTCTCTGCACAAACCTTTTTCACAAGCTGAAAGGGGTGCAAGGGCGGGGGGGTGGTGGGGGAGTCACTCATGGAGTCTGGCATTGGCCACCGAGAATTTTTGGTCAGATCCGTATGCTCGAGGCTTCATCTTTAACCAAATACAGGCCCTTACACTTGGCGCACGCTCTCCGCATGCTTGGCGGGGAAAGAAATAGAGATGTAAATGACGGTGGATGTATCGTGACAGTCCATCACGGAACGCAAGAAAGGCAAAAGCAGTTTGGACAGCGCGAAGGAAAACACTGATCAAAAAGGCAGGAGATGCGCTATGACAAACCCGCGTTGTCGCCAGCTGTAGTTTGTTACATAAGGTGCGGACTGGCAGGACAGCTGTGGCGTGGCCACCGGGGCTTTCGCTGTCAGGCAGACTGACGGTTTGGGCAGGGAAGGACATAAATAGAAGAAGCACGTCTCTCTCGCTCTTTTGAAAGTCTTCATCACGCTTGTGACAGCGCCGTTGCCGCGCTACATACAAACGACATGAAGAGTTGATGATGAAACGATTGCAACTGGTGATTTTTCGCAGAGGATAAAGAATTCATGCCAGTGAGTCTAGTCGAATGCTGGGCTCAGCATTGAACTTTTAAATGTTCACGTGTGAACGTTGGCCTATGAACTCAGATCATTACAGTTACAACCTGCTTTTTTTTTCTCTTGATCAGGAAATAGCCGTATATTTGTGGGAAGCATTTATGTCTCATAATTGGATTACTAGAAACCATTTGGGGTACTGAAAAGCCTCTAATATGGTATTTCTGTAACTGAATCATCGAGGCATACGGTGATAGGACTGGGCGGATGTATAACATCTGAAGCCAGCCCGGCTCACACGATGTGACTCAGCTGCCACCAAGAGGCTGCAAGATCACTCGGAGAAAGTCTTATATAAATGTGATTTATCCAGCACTGTGCCTGCAAACATGACATCAAGCCGTGATGCTCCAAGGTCCTGTCCTATTTCACTCCAACCACACAAACAGTCCAAGTCGTTTTAATTGCGGGCCACGTCGTAGTTATGGGTTTCCCTCCGAGCACAGCACCAATGACTGTGAAAATCATAGAAATGTATCTTCATCATATCGCATTACTTCTATAATTAACAACGAACTGAATTTATCATCAGAAGACAACCAAATACTTGCTTTAGTGGGGCACAAAAAAATGATGTGGCTGGGCTGGATCTGGCCCTCGGGTCTTGAGTTTGACACCTGTGAAATCATCACTTCTGTTGACAGATTTCTTATTGATTTGACTTTATGCCACTTTATACGTAATTGTTTCCTATATACCCGTATCGCTCTCTCTCTCTCTCTCTCTCTCTCTCTCACAAAAAAATGATGTGGCTGGGCTGGATCTGGCCCTCGGGTCTTGAGTTTGACACCTGTGAAATCATCACTTCTGTTGACAGATTTCTTATTGATTTGACTTTATGCCACTTTATACGTAATTGTTTCCTTTATACCCGTATCGCTCGCTCGCTCTCTCTCTCTCTCTCTCTCTCTCTCTCTCTCTCTCACTCACTCACTCACTCACTCTCTTTCTTTCTCTCGCTCTCTCTCTCTTTCCCTCTCCCTCCCCTTTCAGTAAATAGAGTAGTGAGCGCTTCATGCATCATTACACCTTCACTCCCTTAATGATGACAATTAATCACACGGGCTAGGACACCGAGCAGCAGGCTCACATGTAAACACTTCATGCACACGCTTCAATTCACAAGCCAATGAACGAGTAATGAAGTAGATCATCCATTCTGTGTTAGATTAATTCTTCCCGCCATCAATTAAATACTGGGATGGATTATATCCTATCACGTTTTCTTGTAGACAAAATCAAAAGCTATCCTTCAATGGGATGTGTATCGTATTTCCTGAAAGATTAGCCATCCCTCGAATTTAGACGGAAAACACCTCCCTCGAGAATTTGAATGTCCATCAAATTTAGGCTAACCATTCGTCATCCCTGTTGAAAAATCGTAAAATGTGCCGAGCTCACCGAATTTCAGTCTGCACTTCATGACGCGAGGATTGCATCATAAATTTGCTAAGCATAAAGCTGGGAGGACGTCGAAGGCTTTGCTGTGATTTATCTTTTGTCTGCACCTTGCGTTGCGAACAAATGACAGGCCTGCATTTCCGTCAATAAATCCTCAAGGATTAGCCTTGTGCGCAGGAATGCTCAGCATGTTCTCACTGGGTCAACGGGCAAATAGCTCGGAAGCGCCAACCGTCTTGCTTGGCGCTTTAATCATCTTGCAGAATCATGCCGCCCGGTCACACCGTTGACCGAGACGCACGCTATGACAAATTCCGTGAACAAAAAAAAAAAAAACACTGATCACACTCCTTGTTTCTGTCCGATTAGGTGGACTATGCCAAAATTCTCCACTATGTCGGAGCCGGCATCGCCTTCCCCACCAGTATGCTGTTTGTGTGCCTGCAGTCGGCGTTGACCTATCGACTGGCCAAGACGCAGGGGGAGTACAACGTGGCCCACCTGCGGCTCTGCATGACCCTGCTTGCCTTCGTCGCCCTGGTGCTCAGTATCCTCTTTGGCCTCCTCGGGGCTCCATTAGCGCAAACTCAGATAGCGCATACCCTAATAAGGATAGACGCGCGATAGAAAATGGACGGTGTGCTGTTTCTAAAACCTGTAATTTAGTAGAAAAACGGCATCATTATGCTCTCATCCATTTTCGTACCGCCCTCAGCTCTACATCCAAATTAAAAGTGTAAAGATTAGAGAGGTAACGAAAAACGGGTTTGAAGCGGACAATCGTTTTCGATTAAATCAAAGCGAATAAAATTGTTAGGTTTTAAATTGTACCATCCACGAATCGTATTGCACCCCACCTATCGGGAGACGTATCGATTTGTCTTTTTTTATGAGAGTCGTCGCGCACAATCGATACAAATCATTTCGAGGTTGTCGGTGAATCGGCAGACGCTCCTTAATGGCGTTTCCAGGCGGCGTATTTTTCTGCCAGGAGAGCTACATCCTCCAACACGCCTCGGCCATCTTCGAGTGGGTCTTCTGCGTCATCATCATGCTCTTCTACGGGACGTTCGCCTTCGAGTTTGCGGGCATGTCGGGGGACACCGTGGCGGTGCTGGCCCGAGGGGGCTCCTTGGGGGGCGCGGGAAGGGAGCACAAGATGGACGCCTTGGGGCCGCACCCGCCGCCGCACCAACCCGAAAACATGTCCATCCTGTAGGGCCCGACGTGCTCGGCCCTGGATTATCCTTCCAAGACGGGGTTGTCAAATCTGTTGAATCACTCAATGGCGTGAAGATTTGAACTCAAGCAAAACCCCAGCGGAGAGCTTTTTTTTTTTTTTTGTCATCACATCTGAGCTTTTCCACCAGCTTTTCGCCTGTCTGCATTTTGCACATTTGTGAAACCAAATTTTCCAGCCAGCCAGCCAGCCAACCCTGCCTTCAGTTACAAGCGTTAGCAGCGGAGAGCCAAAGGTCCATCAGATTCCGAAAAAAAATCTGTTGTTTCCTCTCTCCTGCCCCCCCTTCCTTCTCAACAAGTGACCTTGGATGATTTCCTCTTCAGGTAATTGCAGCGAGGCCTTTTCATTTCATTTGGTGAGTGCGCACATGCTAAACAAGAGTCTGCCGGACGGCCGCAGATGAAAGTAGAAAGCGCAGCGTGGTATTATCTGCTGCTTACGTAGTAGCCACACAGGAGCAAGGTCAGGTGTGGAAGCAATAAATTCCCTTCATATTGTCCTACAGACCAGTATATAACTCTTATCTGAAAACTGTTACATATTTAAAAAAAATAAGGGGGACCTGGTATGTATCTATTTTTTTTTTTCCAATGTTCATCTGGGATGGTGTTCATATTGAACTAGATAAAAAGTCATCCTCTCATCTTAGATCAGAGGTGTCCAAACTAGAGACCCCGGGGGCCTTTTTAAGTACCCCCATGCCATAATTTCCCGTGATTAATATGCAACCTGTAAATGCTCAGATCTTGCATTTGGTCCTTCTGGTTGTGCGTCACCTAAGCCACATTAGCCCAGTAGCTTTGACTACGAGCTGTTCGCGGCACTTCTGATCACATAAGGGCATGTCGTTGGCTATTTGCATACCAGAGAGTCACATAACGGAACAATTGTTGTTACAAAGTCACTGTGGGATGGTGCGTAATTTTGTTAAAATATACGACTAATATGGAAGGGAGCCTATTATTCATGCGAAATTACAGTACCGAGATTCCTATTTAACCAGGCCTGTGTTGTTTAACTGCATTGCACTAGTTACTTTTTTTATACACTGGTGAGCCAAATAGGAGCTGAGAAGAAATGGTTCATTTCTCCCTTCCTCGTGTCCCCCTCGTTGACGTCAGCAAAAAAATAGAAACGTTTCTCGAAACAACGCGCCCCCATGAATCAAGATAATTTAGTTACAGCAGCAACTTGAATGGCAATTGTTTGCCTCCACTTCAAGGTCATCTTATTAACAGATACAGGACAGCAGTTTGTTCCCCGTGACCTTCAAATAACGACACGAATTGAACATAGTTGCATAGCAGGTCCCCTTTAAAACAGCAAATATTGATATTTGTTCACACTGACATCCCTACCACTGTTTGTTTTTTTTTTTTTTTTTTGCTCATCTTCTCCAAGTACTGACGCCGCCTCACAATGGTTGATTGTACAATCGTTGCCAACAGACCTCCAGCACTGTACAATTTTCTGCCAAAGACGCGTCGATGCGACGCAGATTCCCCCCAGGTCCTGCGCATTCCATCCACTTACTGTAAGCTTCTTACCTTCTACAGTATTCCTCATAGAGACGATAGCGGCCGTGTGACTGTCAAGTGTGCCAAATATCAGTGTGCCTGTGGCCTCGGTGCTATTAACAAGTCTCTCTCTCTCTCTCTCTCTCTCTCTCTCTCTCTCTCTCTCTATATATATATTAATTGATGATTGTAACAATCGCATTCATAAAAGCAATATTGTACACTTCTTTTTATCACTATTGTGTTCCTGAATGTTACTGGACACAGCATTGGGTACATCACAAACACGTCAATACAAAGACGTACAACTCTTTTACCTTAACTCTTACATTGGGGGGGGGGGGGGGGTGTTCGGGGTGTAAGAAAATCCCCAATGCATTTCAATAGGTGTCATTTACAGTTTACATGGATTTTTGTGATCTGCAGGCCGTCCCGGCCGGACACTATCCCCTACATATAGCAGAGTCGACCGGATGTACGTTCCAATCGGGAATATACATTATTAGCGCCACCGCTCCAGTCGTCACTGAAATATGTAGTTCCATAATAGTCAAAGAATTGGCGGAAGAAAAGGTTTAGGACAGATCACTGCCGCACAGAGATAAAAAAAAAAGGCTGGAAAATGTTGCACATTCACGAGAGTTCAAATGACATCATTTGGGGTACAGTGGATCCCCACATATGATGATTTTATTTTCTACCTTGGGAGGTTGGATCAGAAGGCCCCGTTTTAAAACACTGAATCAATGAATGTACACAACATTCCCAATTTACCCGCCTAATGCCTTTTACCACAGCTAAGCGGAAATTTGCCCACCACCCATCGTCTCGTTGCCAGTTTAATTCTGTTTCCCTTTCACACGTCTCAATTTTGTTGTGAATCTGACACTGCCTCCGAAAGGCGATTGATTGTACCTCTATGTGATCACAAAATGGCAGCAAATGATCACGAGGCAAAAAAAAAACTTTTAATAGCATGTTAATAATACGCAGCCATTTTCAGGTGTACCTAATGTTGTGGCCTAAAATAATAATACTTTTTTTTGGGGTCCATTTATTTTATTCTGACATTCTACTATACAGTACTTCGGAAGTATGCCAACCAAAATGACCTATGCAGCTATTGTCACACTTGTCATGTGTCTTAATTCATATTCTCATCATTCCACACTTTGGTCACTTATTTTTCTTTTCCAATCAGTATACTAAAAGTGTGTGACTCACCTGGAACTAACTCGTTGTCCCTTGCTCCCTCTATCCGTCAAAACTCGTAATTGCAGAAGCTTGGTCTTAAACTTTTTGGGGTTTAAGAAGTCTTCTCAAATGTCCTAACATTTGTTGTGAACTACTTAAAAAAAAAACGGCCACAAAACTGCTGTAAAAATGTTAACTATACATTGTTTTTCAATTTTAACAAGCCTGAAGTATACATATCAAAATGAAAATATTTTGTTTTTTGATCTGTTAAAGGCCACGATCTTTATATATATTTTTTCAGTCGGTGGAGGAAAATGAAATATCCATTAATACATTTCAAGGAATATTTGGTCTCCTATTTTGTGTCTTATTTACAGTATATAGAACATTTAAAAAACACAGAAGAGGTCCTGGTGACCAAAAAAAATTGAAAAAACATTTAATTTTAATATTTATTATCAGATGACACTATTTTATTGTTTTACCCCATTACCGGCATGCGGCAGCAAAGATTTACTATTTTCCGAACTTACCTTTGCATGGATTCATCCATCTAATCAGTTTTCACTATTCAAAGCATGCAAGAGCAAAAATTTCACACCCCTTTGTTTCTTTTTTTTTTTTTTTTTTTTGCTCAGTTGGCTCACAAATGTAACAAGCTAAGCGGATGTTGTTTCAAAATGTCCCACATTTTCTGTTTGAATTTCAGTTGATTTTCTATTCTCCCTTCATTCAAAGCACGCAGCAGTGATGCCTCCCTGCTGAAATAAGCCCATCACTGACGTACGAAAATGTTACGCGATATCTTTTTTTTTCTTCATAGTTCTGTCTTTATATTTTTCCACCACACCTCCCCCCTTCAAAGCATGCAGCAATAAAAAAGGTCCCACATTTATCCTGTTTTCCTGCCTCAATTCTGAAATCATTGATCGACAAAAAGTCAAATAACCATCGTTTTTCTTGGAAATTCTTTTAATTTCACATTTGTCCACCAGAGGGTGCCATTTTCTCCCATTCTAGCAGGCAGTGGCAAAAAACATTTTCCCTTAAAGGGGAAACAGACTGATATCGTGGCGTACGAAAATGTCAAACACATCGTTTTTGCAAATCTGGCATTCTCCCCCCCCCCCCACACACACACACACACAATGTTATGTTGCTGCCTAAAATTCCACATTTGTTCTCAGGAAAGTGTTTGGACAACACAATGCAAATGCTTCTGTTGCCACCTTCCGCAATTGTGGACCCGTGATTTTTTTGGGTTTTTTTTTTAAAACTGGCTTAAACGCAAAAATGCCCCAAAAAAACATTTCCCTCTCGCGAGCTCATTGCGCTGCTAAGCCACACCATGTTAAATATTAGCAAAAGCTATCATGCAATCATTAGTAGACTATGGAATAATTAACCTGTAAACCTCACATTGTTAAATATTAAATCTATATACTGTATGTGTATATTAATTCTTCAACTCTGCTGCCTACGTGCCTTATTGTTACTTACATAAAGCAAACCAAAGAGTTTGAGGTTGTAAATTCTATTTTGACGATTGTATACTGTGTGTGTGTGTTATGACTTATTGTTGAACAAATAAACCCTACAAATGTTCTTTTTTTTTCCCTCCCCCTCTCCGTTTTATTGCACAAAAACACAGGACTCTGTTGACAATTGACATCTTTAATTATTTTTTTTGGTGGTTTAATTATTTACAGTCCAGCTATTATTTGTCAACAAAACGATGACAACAGATAGGACACTCATCCCTTCGTCAAATACTTTTTAGAGAATTAAGACATGATTAAAAAAAAACAAAAAAAAGGAAGAATAATGCCCCATCAAACAAACAGACTCTCCTGTTTAAGAAATTTGACAAATAAATGAGATCGTGGAAAAGGAGAAAATGTTTTTTTTTTTAGAATTGCATCTTAAAAACAAAGGCACTTGCAGCATTTGGGCACAATTTTGAATAGGGTGAGTGCCTTTTTGTTGTTTTCATAACAATTGATTCATTTTTAGGATCGCAAGATTGAAAACAGGCACGGAGGAACCTACGATGACAATAAATTACTTTTAGAATGGCATGATTTAAAAAATAACTTGGCAACTATTTTAGGACATTATTAAATATAATCAGCATTTGTATCATTTGGGGGCTTTTTACAATTGATTTGTTTTACAATTGCTTGATAAAAGCGAAGGCAAGAGACATTTTTATGATTTGCTTTTCGTTGGAAGATCAAGGGCACTTTTATGGCTACTTCATTTTTTTAATAGATGGCAAAAACAAAGGCACTTTTAGGGCATTATTAAACATGGCCATTATTATTTTTAAGATTTGTTGTTGGAATTGCACGGCAAAAACAAAGATACTGGGTGTGCCACTTTTTTAAAGGACATGGTTTAATATGAGCCTTTGTACCATTTTGGGGCCTTATATGATGTTAAAAGGAAAGGCCCTTGGCAACTTTTTAGGACATTATTATGTTGAGCTTCTGTGTGACTTTTGTCAAGTTATATTTTATTTGTTTTTCCGACTACATGGCAAACCAAATAAAGGCAGCAAACGAGGAGATTATTGAACAAGACACAAAGGCACTTGGCTGCCACTACAAATGCACAAAAGCTGTTTTTTTCTTTTTTAAGGGCATTGTTAAATATAATGAGCATTTGTACCATTTTGGGGCTTTTTAAGACTCATTTGTTTTCAGAATTGCATGGCAAAAACACACATTTGGCAACCAGTAGCAGCCGCACGGAAAAAAAAAAATTGAGGCGGTATTAAATACTAACATTTGTGCCATTTGGGGGCTTTTTAGGTTTCGAGAAATGGCGTGGGCGTATAGAGGTCCCCGAAAGTGAACAAAAGTACACGTCTTGCGTGTCTGTTTTGATCTGTTTGGTTGTAACATGCTTCTGATGACATAAACGATGTTTTATTGACCTGTTTGGTGGAGCACCGTGATGCTTGTGACCGGCTTTCCAGCAGCACACATGACATACAAAGATTGAGAAGTGAAGCTTTTGGTTGAAGCAGCAATGACATGAAAAGTTGTTCTCAAAACATCTCCCACGTGGGGTTTGTTGTACTTTCACAGCATTGAGGTGTTTATGATTATACGTACCGTATATTAAAAAGAAAACAAAGAAGCACCGCGCAACAATTCAATAGGATGGATGTCTTTGTTCCTATCAGGTGTCCTTCACGGTACACCTCCTTTCGCAGCTCATCATGTGTATACAGCTTTTGGTTTGGTTGGTTTTGGGTTGGTCCAGGTCCTCTCGTAGTGCTGTGAGGAGATGAAGCGCTTAGAGGACGAGCCTTTTAGGAACCTCCCAACTGAACTCGGGCCGACCGAAGTGGCCGTAAGTGGCAGTCTGCTGGTAGATGGGCCTCTTCAGTTGAAGCTCCCTGCAGAAGAATCATTCGGGTCGTTACAAGAAAGTAAGAGACCCCGCAGCGTGCAACGTTAGCTAAGGCTAACTCAGTAGTTCTTAAAACCTTTTGGGGATACTGGAACCCACAAGTTTCATGCGCGCATTGGACACCTGGGGTCGGTATAAGACAGATGGTCAACATCTAGATGGTCTCGACTCCTCAGTACGGCACTAATATCAACTCACTTATGATAGAACCCGTACTCAGTTCTTCAAATAATCGACGCGATGTTAAGTACCGCTGGTCAAATTGTTACATCCTAACAAGGGCTGGATCAAAACTTGACCTTTGATAGTAACATATTTTTTCCCCTCATTAAGATGCAGTGAAGACCAAGAATGTTAAAGTGTAATTTTAAAGAAGTCATGACAGTCGGTGGCACTTATTGGTAGAAAAAGTAAAACCATTGTCTTTGGCGCCCTCTGATGGCAGCAATGACCATAACATGTCCTTACTGGACTCCTTTTTTACTGACCTCACGATAACTCCTGGCCTCAGGTCAAAGTTTTTGTTGACGATGTGCAGCAGCTCCGATTCGCTTTTGTTGGACGAGCCGTACGTGAACAACGAGATGGACAGAGGGTGAGCCACACCGATAGCGTAGGAGACCTGGAGGACATGCGCACGTAGCCAAAATCAAAAATACAAATGTACATATTTTGCACCTAAACCTAAAAAAAAAAAAAAAAAGTCAGGAAGCCATGCCCCCCCCCCAAAGAAACACAGCAAGTCAGCCATTTTTGTTTGCGACACCTATAACTATTGAACCAAAAGTGCAAACCATGACTTCATCGCGCTGCCTCCTACTGACTATCAAACGGTCCTAATTTGGCTTGCATTGTATACAACTAAGAATTCAAGCCTGAACGTAACCGTGGTGGTTTTGGGGGCGACGCTTACCTGCACCAAGACCCTCCTGCAGAGCTTGGCCTTGACCAGAGACTTGGCCACCCAGCGGGCGGCGTAGGCGGCCGAGCGGTCCACTTTGGAGAAGTCCTTGCCGGAGAAGGCGCCACCGCCGTGAGCTCCCCAGCCCCCGTACGTGTCCACGATGATCTTGCGGCCTGTGACGCCGGCGTCTCCCTGTAGAAGACAAAAAGAGTCAACCGAGGGGGCTCGGTGGTGGCACACGGTCCGGGGTCTCGCGGCGTCACCTGCGGGCCCCCGATGACGAAGCGGCCGCTGGGCTGCAGGTGATAAATGGTGTTGGCGTCCAGGTATTTGGCGGGGACCACTGCGTTGATCACCTGAGAAGAATGTGAATCACTTCATTAGGTACACCTGCACCATCCACAGCGCAGGTGAGAAAAACTCCTAAGCCGAAACCCGACCTTCTCCTTGAGGACTTTCTTCTGCTCCTCCAGAGAGATGCAATCGTCGTGCTGCACCGAGATAACAATGGTGTGGACTCTCTTGGGGATCACGGCGCCATCTTTCTGGTCGTAATGCACCGTCACCTGCGGGATGTACAACAAAGGTGAGCTCATCCTTTCGTTTATGACTGACACTTTTATGACTTTGTGATTGTATGAGGGATTTTATAAGCGGATAAAAGTGTGCCGGTGATCTACTACGAGCGTGTGATTGGCGATGCCACATGCCGACATAGCGTTCTTCTATTCAAGTTGATCATTCAAATTGAAATAACAAACGACTGTATATATTGAACCCGTTTGTCTGTAAAACACGTGCTTGTCGTGATTTAGGATGATTGCAGCCATTTATTTTTGTGTGTATTTTGACAATGAAAACAGTTTCTGATTTTGTTTGTACTGGACTAAGTTCACATTCAGGTCTATTGAAGCTCTGTGAAATACACTTTTTCAACATATTAATTGAAAACAACGATAAATATAACGATAAATAAATGAATGAAATAACTAATAAGGAATGTGTAGTTCAAGATCAAATGATATCATAGGGGTACTAACAGATGTGGAGTAAGCTAGCTCTAAACATAAGGATACAGAATAAAAATGGCAAAACAACACATCTATGAATAAATAAATGAAAGCCAGGACTCTAATAATATTTAATAAATAATAATAGAAAGAAGAAACATTTTAAAAAATGGATGTAGTGACAAAAT
This sequence comes from Hippocampus comes, assembly GCF_001891065.2. Lineage (NCBI taxonomy): Eukaryota > Metazoa > Chordata > Actinopteri > Syngnathiformes > Syngnathidae > Hippocampus > Hippocampus comes. The sequence goes on from NW_017842053.1 coordinate 294,493, forward strand.
GCTGGCCAATTTAGCTTAAACTATTTTAGCAATAGGAATGTTAGCTTAACCTATCACATTTCAAATTGGTTGACCAGAGCAACATTTGTTGCAAAAGACATTCCTTTTAATCATCAGCATCTCTCATGAGCATGATGTACATTATTTGATTTCAATGTTTAAATGTTGCTTTCATGTTTTTGTCATTTCGTTTGATACGCTAAGTACACCGCTATCTTGAATTATACGGTATTTTCTTATGGTATGATGGTGCTTTAATTGTGATAGTGACACGTGATGAAAGTGAGAGTGGAACTAGTATGAGGTTAATTAAGTTGGGTGAGTAGAAGTAAAATAAATAAAAGGGTAAAAACACCTGGGTTTTGGAGTCGGGACGCAGCCAAGGGATAATCCCGTTGCGTCTTAGCTCGGCCATCTTGGAGTTGAGCTTGTGGGCTAAGACGATGGTGAGCGGCATGCACTCTTCCGTCTCGTCCGTGGCATAGCCAAACATCAGACCCTTGAACGTACACAAATTGAATCCAGACAAGTTGGATGATCCGTTTTGGTTCAATGGTTTCCAGATGCCACAAGTCAACATGCAAGAAAGGGAAGTCAGAACTGTTAGCAAAGCTCCACCTGGTCTCCTGCGCCAATGTCCTCCTCCTTGCGGTCCACATGGACACCCTGAGCAATGTCCGGACTCTGCTGCTCCAGAGCCACCAGGACATTACACGTCTTGTAGTCGAAACCTGACAACGGCACAGTAAAGATGATTATTATTATTATTTTTGTTTTTTTTTTAGAGCCTTTTGCTTGTCTGTTAGCAGGCTCACATAAATGCTGGGAAATGAAAAAGCAAGTCTTGATTAGTGACATTGGCGCAGAACCACGTGACGTTCTTTGTAATGATTTATCGTATCACTCGGAATCACCTTTGTCGGAGTTGTCGTAGCCGATGTGCTTGATGGCGTCCCTCACCACCTTCTGGTAGTCCACGTTGGCGCGGGACGTGATCTCGCCACAGAGCAGCACCATGCCCGTCTTGCACACCGTCTCTGCGGAACACGTTCAACAAATACAGTCACGTAGGGCAGTTTAACATCCGTGCGTGAGTGTGTTCATTATGTTTTTGAACAGTTAATTGGGGACTCTGGAGTCCTTTCCCACATGCGAGGGCATAACTGTAAGCAAGTCCAGCGAACCCCCCAGTGTATCCCGGTTCATTGTTTGCGCCCTTGATACATCACAGGTTTTGAAGAATTGTGAGACGTGTGCTTTGAGTGTAGTAGCACGTTCTGCCACAACATGGCGGACAGCACTGAAGTCTACTGAAGGAGATGCGGCTTAACAGCAAGAAGAGGCAGAGAAGGTCCCCAATGAATACTGTATCCGCCAACATTAGCTGTTGTATGAAGGGTTATCATTCCCTCAACATATATATGCTAATTCCCGTTAGCTGGTATATGGCACGTCACATTTATATGCTAGTGTTGAGCTACTGGACTTTTGCTTGATTTATTAATGATAGTTTGGTTGGTGTTTGGATAATCAGTGTTTCATTCTCTTTCGTTTTATGGGTCAATTTCACAGCAAATTTCAACCAGGCAGCTTGAAGCAAACACGCTTTGGCTCTCGTTTGGAAAACTCTTTTCGTTTCCTCGAAGTGATGTTATATGATGACCGCCCATATCTTGACAGCGAGAAAGTAAGAAAGAAGATGCGATAAGGAATATTTATCGAGGCTTAAGTGTGTTTTGATGAGCTGAAATCTGCTTCAAAAAAATATAGGAGCGGTAAAACTACTCTGATCGTAAATCGGTCGCGGAGCCATAAACAGGTTCAATGTACTGTTGAAAAAATCACTTAAAATAACCCCGGATAGCGCGGGCATGAGCAGTGAACTGCAATGTAATAGAACACTATCACAACTATCTTGAAGAAATATCTTAAAAAAAAAAAACGCTCAGACTTCGACCCTTTGCGTTGCGGCGGTGTGGCAACGTCTGTTCAGCAGCGACTTCACAAGGTCCATCTCCTTGTCACACAAAGAAATGCAATCCGTGCATATTCCAGTGACCTCCATTCCAGATGGAATTCAGGCCAGAGTGTTCCGAGCGCTTCATTTTTACACACCACAGGCCACTTTGGCATCGGGGTCCTGCTTGAGGTGCGCGTCCAGGACGGCATCGCTGATCTGGTCGCAGATTTTGTCTGGAGGCGGGGAAGAAAACAAATCAATGAGGGATAAGGAAGTGTCGGGTCAGACAGTGCGGATCAATCAGGAGTCCACATATTTTTTGCATGTGGCCGCGGGAGAAGTTCAAAAAAAGAGGAAATGTGTGGTGCAGCGTGGCGGGACAATGGCATACTCAGCACCCTATTCATCTCCCACGCGCTTTGTGTGCACCCCCCCCCCCTCCCAACATGATGAAGCAATCCAACAGAGAGGTTACATCAGAAAAAGCATTGCCGTTTTTTTTTTGGGGGGGGGGGCACAGACAGTAAACACATCCATACTCCAAAAACATTTTTGACAAGTGTGTACTATTTTTTTTTATTACACTTAAAAAAAATCTATTCCATTTTTTTTTAATCCATGAACAGAAATTAATTTTGGGGGAGTTACTTTATTTGGAATAGTCTAAAAATATTATTTTGAATATACATACAGTACAATTATACAATGTGGTGTTTATATAGCAGCTAGGTGATCTTCACGAGTCACATAATTTTTTTTTTAAAAAAAGTAAAAAAAAAAAAAAAAAAGTCACATCAAAAAATCCGTTCAGCATCTCCAGTGCTTATGCTCGTTGCCAGGTGGGAGGTGATCTGGAGTCTGTCCCGCCTGATGAGGCTGAGTACACTTTTAACTGTTCACCATCTCCCAATTTTTTTTTTTTTTTGACCAAAATAACTAAAACAATTTAACTATGTCATTTTTGCATGATTGAAGGTGTGTGGCAAATAACACTGGTCAACAATTTTAATCAGCGACGGCTGTGTGTGCGTTTAAATATGTTTTTGACTTGATTTTAAAAAATGTCCACTTAGTTTTTTTTTTTTTTTTTACAAAAGCTATGCTGCTTCAGAAAAAATATCAATCTGTTGATGAGCCTAAACCTTAATTCATAAATTATACCAAATATATGACTATATGTACATATATAGTCAACGTTTTTATGATAATTGAAACCTGAAGTACTAGAGAAAAAATGAGGGCAAAATAATCTGCAAAAAAAAAAAAAAAATCTAGAAAAGTTATTTGCATTACTGATTTTTTTTAAATAGTCAGAATTTGTTGATTAGTGGAAATCTAAAGATTTTTTTCTCTTGCCTTGCTGTGTTTACAAAGATGATCAAAAAAGGAAACAAGTACATTATTTCAAAAATCAAGGAAAAAATGTACAATTTCAAGACATTTAATCATATTTTGGGTTATAATGCAAAGCTATGTATTATATCATTTTATATCATTTTTGTGCATTTGTGTGTGCGTGTGAACCATCTATGCTGCTGTGTTTCCAAAAACTTGAAAGAAAGAAAAAAAAATGTGAGCTCAAGTTCCACGTTATATAATGTTCGCATCCGTGAAGCGGGTCAAGGTGTTTACCCGGCTGTGTTTACTGATTATGGATGTAGCAACGTGGACTTTGACAGGATTATGACACATTGACAGGAGGAGGAGTTGCCGTAAGGAGGTGGTGCGAAGTTGGAGGGGTGAGATCCAAAAAGTTCAATGAAGGATTTTATTGAAAATTTAAAGTTACTTTTGTCATATTAAGAGGATTAAAAAAAAAAAAAACACACATTCCTAACTGTGGCTTGGGAGCCAAAATTGGCTCAGTGATTGCCACATTCAAAATATAGGCTTTTTTTTTTTTTTTTTTTTTTGGGTCATGAAGCATGCAATTTCTTTGCAAAGGGTCTAGTTTTCCAACAGTAGATGTGTTTTAGTTCCTGGAGAGATAAGCGCTAAGCTAAGTGTTCATCTTTCTTGGAATGAGCGCAGTGGCCTTCACATCTATCCATCCAACTTCTATATGGGAGATTCTGCCGACGTGCAATTAAGTTGTATTGAACTTGAAAGTTCAATCCAACTGCATTTAACCCTTTCAGGGACAGCGGTTATACTACAGTGGACAGCTTATCATGTTATCAGGTTACAGGGTGCATGAAAGGGGTTTATCACAGCTGCTTGTCTTAAAAAAAAAAAAAAAAAAAAAGATACTTAAACCATTTTTATTTGGCTTTTATGCGCTGTACATTGAAAATGAATCATTAAGTAATTTTTTTAATGTAAAAAAAAATGTGTAAGGAAATCAATTAACTGAAAACTAAGCCGACTGACGATGGATTTTTTTTTTAAAGCAGGATATAATTCCGATAATTGATGGACTGATTAAGTAAAAAAATATATATTATGAATAAAATTTGTTCTTTTTTGGTCCCTTTATCTTGCATTTTACTTTTTAATTTTTTTGTCCAATTTTTGTCATTTGTTTAACTTAACAACAGAGAAATCAACCAAAATAGATAGTTTTTTTATCCAATTAGGGCCCCACTGAAAACTATCTTTTTTTTTTTTTTTTTTAAGGTGCTCATTTTTACCTGCAAAGCCCCC
>NW_017842053.1:299120-317712 GCF_001891065.2 Hippocampus comes
CCCCCCCCCCCCCCCACAAACTCACACACACACTCCCCACTTGCAATTATTGGTTGCATTTTTTGTTATTTCTGCAGATTTTTTGGGGGGTGGTTGTGTATGTTTGACTGTCACTATCTTCGTCTTATGTTGTAAAATCTGCAAAAATAATGAAATTGTAATCAGCCTGGCCCTCCTCAAAACCATCTTTTTAGAAGTTGCTCATGCAACCTTACACACTACCCCCCCCCCCTCCCAACACCCCCCAGTAATGCGGTCCATCCGAGTGAGTCTCAAACACATGTGCTATGAATGGGATGCCGAGCATGCCGACCACGGGAGTAATTACAAAGTTTTAAAAATAAAGTCCAAAAACGTTGTAGCATGCCGTGTGAAATGCGAAGCTCACCTGGATGTCCCTCTCCCACAGACTCTGACGTGAACATAAACGAGCCGTCCTCCGGCAGATCACCCATTTTGCTGGGGTTTTTTTTTTCTTTTTTTTAAGGCTTACGAGGGGGGCAGCTTCAGGCAGTGTGTATGTCGGCTTGGGAGGGGTAAGGGGGGGCTTGTGAAAGGATTTCCTCAGTTTCCACAGGCGAGCAGTCCTGGTCTTTTGATAAGTTTATATTCCCGCTGCTGCTTGTTGTCTTTTTTTTTCTACGGAGAGCGAGGCAGCCAACACAAGTTCTGAGCTACTAAACTCCACATCCGAGCCCACATGTTCCTTTATATAGATACATGGACCAACACACACACGCACATTCACACACACACACACGCACACACACACACACGCGTGCGTCATGTAAACAAATTTAAAAAAATGTAAAAATGTTGATTTATGATTTTTCAATAGATTATAGTTGGACTATATTATTCATGTTGAGGTGAAATTGCCGTCTTTGTGATGATTGATATTCACATAATTTTTGAGAGCATAATGACAGAGCATATTTTCATGATTAGGATTATTGTAACAATATATTGTATTGTGGTTTGCAGTACTATGGAACTGCACTCCTAGCTTTCTGATCATTGCAACCCTCTAATAATAACCGGTTAATTGTAAAGAGTATCAAAGTCAAACAACATCAAAAAGGGAGTTTAAAAAAAAAAGAGGGAAAAAAAAATGCTTGTGGTCATAGCACGTTAACCCCTCGTGGGCTGCGAGATGCCGTGTGGAGAGCAAGCAAGATTTTTACGGTGTACATTTCCACCGGTGAGGATGAAAATTCAGAAATGGAGTGAAGTGAAAAGATACTTAGATTTGATCTAAAAAGTCTATGCACACCTGTTCAAATGTTTTTTTTGTGATGTCAACAAATGATCGCACATCTGCACCCATTTAAAATGCCTTTCATTAACCCCACATCCAGTTCAGATGTTCTAGTGGGCTGTTTGTGACTACAACCCAAATAATTGTTTAAAGTTTTATTTATATATATATATATATATATATATATATATATATTTCCCGGAATTTTCAGGAAAGTCCACTTTCATCTCTGGATATAAAAATAGAAGCCCAAAAACAAAAGGTTGCCTGTATTTAGATGTTGACCATGATTGTAACATGTCTCAAATAAGGTCAGAATGGAATTCCTGAAAGCCCTTTGCAGTGGAGTACAGCATACATTAAATTACATGAAGGCAGTAACTGAGTTACAAGGGGACATTCACCTGTTTTTCTCAACGCCTGCTTCCATCTCTGCACAGCCCAAGGCTCTGTTCTGCTCTCAATACATTCTGGACCATTTCCTCATCATCACATCCCATATCCTCCTCTTTAAGATATATTCAAGAAAAACAAGTGGATGCTCACATAAAAACTTTTTTTTTTTAGTTGTACGGATTATAGGTCACCTTAATGATGGAAAACGTTTAGAATTGATTTTGTTGGTCTCCTTCTTGATTATACCACAAAAAAATGGAAAACGTTTCGAATTGATTTTGTTGGTCTCCTTCTTGATTATACCACAAAAATTCTAACATGGGTGTGTAGACTTTTAACATGCATTGTAAATGGATCTTTCGTAAATGTTCTGACTTTGAGCACTTATTCCCTGCCCGGACAGGAACCAGATGAAACCAGACACAACTCGTTGAAAGTGTAACAGGTGATCCGCCTCTTATTTGTCTTGGATTATGATTGGGAGGAAAAAAAAACAAAACAAACACAAAAAAAAAACACCCCTCAGGACTACACAAGTTGTTCCTGGGCTATTTGTTAATGACTGACTACGAATGAGGTTATTTTTCTTTTTCCTGACAAGCTCTTTCTGGTTCTGGTTAAAGATAAGTGCTATCTACTGACTGTTCTACATTTCCAATACATACTGCATTGCTGATACCTTCGCCGGACACACTATTAGGTACACCTGCACTCTTCAGTATGTGGTGCACAATGATGATACTGTTCAGTTTTATGTGTGTACGTACTGTATATATATTACAGGTTTAACAACCTGATTTGAATCTGAAAAACAATTTTTATTTAAAAGATGCGAGTGCATAGAATCAAACCGAATACAGTCATATCTCGGTTTTTGACCACAATCCGTTCCAGAAGGCTGTTCGAAAAGCGATTTGTTCGAAATCCGAAACTATTTTATTAGCCCATGATTAGGGGCTAATACACTATGCAGAAATAACATAAAAACAGTCAGATTTGGGGTACACTTGCACTCTTCAGTATGCGGTGCACAATGATGATACCGTTCAGTTTTATGTGTGTACGTACTGTATATATATTAGAAGTTTAACAACCTGATTTGAATCTGAAAAACAATTTTTATTTAAAAGATGCGAGTGCATAGAATCAAACCGAATACAGTCATATCTCGGTTTTTGACCACAATCCGTTCCAGAAGGCTGTTCGAAAAGCGATTTGTTCGAAATCCGAAACTATTTTATTAGCCCATGATTAGGGGCTAATACACTATGCAGAAATAACATAAAAACAGTCAGATTTGCGTAAATCACAACAAACACGTCTGCTCACAATGAACGCGACACGAGGAAGAGTCATTTCCTCGTACATGGTTGTTTGTCTTTGTGTGCCCTGCGATTGGCTGGCAACCGGTTCAGGGTGTCCCCTGCCTACTGCCTGAAGACGGCTGGGATAGGCTCCAGCACCCCCCGCCACCCTTGCGGATCGGAAAATGGATGAATGGTTTACAACATGTGAATATTTGTATCTATTTTATAGTTTGACATATATTTTTTTAAACGAAAACCCCCAGCTACCCCCCACGCCCCCCAAAAAAATAAAGTCATTTGATCCATGAAATAATAATTTTTTTGTCTAAAGACACAGAGGTGTTGGAGGAGTGTCTCGAGGTCAGTGGCTCATATATTTTGTCGACATATTTGTATTGATGCCGTCTTGGTAAAAAGACGAGGGGAAAAAAAAATCATTGGACAATAATTATGACCTTTTATTCCTGATTGGCTAGGAGAGGTCACATGGTTCTTCTGCCATCTTGAACTACAAAATGATCAAATATGGCCCCAATAGGGAGCCATTAAGAGAATTTTTCGACCGACAGACTTGGTCTAGCAATGAAGAGAAAATGATCATCTTTGATGTGAAAACATCCTACGCAGAAGCACTTCTTCGCTTCTTATGTTTGTGTTAAAGTACATGAATGGGTGACGTGCAGGCGGCTTTATGAGTGCGACTCGATCTCGTTGAAAGTCCAACGTGCTGATTGACGCACTGAGTTGTGCCAGTGGGCCCTTCGCAGGGACGGGGGGAGCAGAACGATAAAAGCGCGGCGACCTTTGTGTTGCCTGAAACATCATTTTCAAACATTAAACTACTCTATGGCAAACACTCACATTGACTCTAGGCAGGGGTTAATGACACGATACAGTGCATCATATTCATCAAACTTGAAATTTGTCAGTGGCCATCCATCTGTTTTGAGAGAGAACCCGCTCTCTGCTCTTGGGCATAATCAAATGTACCATATCATAATTTTAATCCGGGCAAAAAACAAATAAGGAAAAAAAAAACATTTCTCTTTAATTTGAAAAAAAAAAAGCTACATTGATGCTGAATTTGAGAGAGAAAAAAAAAACCCCCAATGCATATTTTTGTTTACTTTTGGTTTTTTAAAAATCTATAAAATAATGGCACAAAAATTACATTCATTACTGTATATATTGTTTTTAAAACGACATTAATTTTAGCACAAAAATAAAATTCTGACTAAATTGTAGCTTTTCTAAATTTACACTAATTTTTCCAAAGATTTATACAATATTTACACAAAATTTAGAAATGATTAATATAGAATATTTCCCCAAAAAAATTCACACAAAAATACATCAACCAGATTAACCTAAATTATTCAATGTGACAAGATTAAATCTATTTACAATTGCACATAAATAATTGGAAACCAAATATGCCTTCATACTACATTTGTGCATTTAAAAAATAGACTACCCTATGTTTGTCTATACAGCATAATACAAGAAATACCAAATTTGAGCAAAAAAAGAGATGCAATTTTAACATTATTTAAATGTACACAAAATGTATGCAAAAATGAATCAGTGTTCTAAATTTTAGCATTAAAAAAAAAACATCCATACCACATTTGATCAAAACCGAAACACAATATATATATATTTTTTATGTAATTTGACAAAATTAACGTGTCTGTGCAACTGTTCATCCTGATCCTGAAAATGTGTCATTGTGACCTCACAGTGTAGGCAGGCTAACACTTCTTTGAGGTCGTCAGGGTTGCTGTGCCGTTTGGGGAGATTTTGACTTCACGCACAGTATGAGATAAACTCGCACAGGCTGTAAAAGGGCTGTTTGTCTTTCCCCTTCAAGGGTTCAAGGACACTCAGTCGAACGCCACCCACCGGCGCAAAACCGGCGTTCATCTGGCCTGCAACCAGTTGCATGCGCTCAATGAGTTTTCAAATTTTTGTGGATGGATGTACACATTTTTAGGTATGTAAAAAAAAAAAAAAAAAAAAAAAAGCTTATCATGGAACGCAGCCAGAGGAATACCAGTTCTTGGTATCGGGCTGATACTAGCATTATTCTGAGGTATCGGGTACTCGTGGACGCTGCTGATACCAGCCGCTGATACTTGAGACAAAAAAGTCTGACATCAGGTAAATCCTCCTCGGCAGTAGATGGCGCTACACTGTGGCGGTTTATCACATCAGCCAATCATAATCTGCGTGAGGAAGAAAGGCCTATGTTCAGATTTTTTTTGTCATTTTGTTAAAAAAAAAAAAAAAAAATACAATTTAGGCAACTATGCCATTGGGCAAACAATTTGAGCATTTTTTTTTCAGAAGTTCTTAAAAACACCACTAGGTGACACTATCGCGCTGCAAACACTTTCCTGTTCCATCTCCATTTCATTCATCATTGGGTAAGTAGCTTTAATTTATTTTAAAACACAGAGGTCACCATGTTGTTGCACTTGACAGTTAGATATGTTCAAATGTTGTTTCAAACCTGGCCTATGCACAAAAAAAAGCGGACAATTTAAATCTGGAACACATTTATGAATTTATATTACTTCCTACAGGGGGAAAAAATGGTTTGGAAACAAATTTGGAGGTCAAGCAATGTCACCAATATTTTCAGTGAAGTGAACTCCACGTCCTCATTTTGATTGGCTTTACTCAGAGCAGAATAAAGGATGTCCGCCAATGGCTGCGCGGGAGGTGGGGTGCACATCCTACGTTGTGATTGGCTGCCTACTTCGCCTCCCACTACTGTTGTGTGTGCGTGCGTGCGTGTGTGCGTGTCAACGTAAGACCTCGCCTGAACCTCCAAAGTTGTGCAGAACACACATGGAGCATTTAATATTGAGTTACATAACATTGCGTAAAATGTTTATAACTTTCGTGTCACATGCACGAAGCATGAGGAACGTAGCAGCGAGTAAGTTGTCATCCTATATCCCGGCTAGCTAGCATCTAACTTGGACGTAAAGTCCATTCCTCTGGTGAGGCTGCTACTGAAAACTATCACTATGGGAAGCTCCTCAAGCATTTCCCGGATATTATTCAATGCGGTGTGCTAGTATGCGCTTCAATTCACCGCAGTACAAATACTTAAAAAAAAAACGAAAACATATTTTTTAAATAGTAGTTTCAAATTGAAAACATTTAAAAATAATGGAAAACCGGCGATGTAATTATAATTATCCCCATGTCACTACAAGGTGACTTGGTCTATTCTATCGGGTGTTAAAATGTCTAGAAAAGAGAAAACTGAAGCCACTTTACTACCTCACACTACAGTGGCCCCTGCGGTTCAGCAACCTGCAAAGGGGTTATCTACACTGCAAACTGTTAAAAAAAAGAAAGTTAGAAAATCGTGACAGGATGTTTTTCAACAGTGGACATAATCCATTTACAGCATCGCAGCCCTGAAAAATGCCGCTCTATCTGATGGCTTTACACAATTCCAACTTTGATGATGAAACTATACGATGCAGCCTACCTAGAAGCTTGTTAAGAATTAAACGAGCCAGTTAGCCATACAGTAGTTATGTGACAACTGACTTAGAATCAACTTTTCTTCGACGACTGAAGTTGGCGCTGTCATTTCAATACTGTATTGGAAGCGTATGTGCAGTACTGCTAACTTCCTGCGGGTGTCAGCATCGATCCAAATCCGCTCAACTGATCTGAACTTTACTAGAGCACTTCAAAACAACCGCCAGCTGCGTACAAAGTGCACTACATGAAGCGAAAATTGTTTAGACAACAACAAAAACAGATAAAAAAAAATCAACAAATAACATAAAAACAGTAAAAAAAAAAAAAAAAAGCATAAAACAGTAAAACAAAACCGAGTCTCACACTGCTTCGGACAATCTCAGGGCCTTTGCAGACACTGCAAAACTGACACTGACCTGTAAGTAAATGTAATTTTTTTTAAATGCTCGTTTTCAAAACATTTATGATATAACGAAGTAAAAATAGTATCTATACAGTAGGTGTGAAATGTTGTAAATAAATTACAACAAGTAATCATCCACAAACTGCTGCGGCCTCATCGGTTGCCAGGGGGCGGGTGGTGCATTGGCAAATGGGCCTTCAGTGGGAATTTACACAACATAATCCACCTCTTGATGCCTCCACTATTACGTCTCAATTTTAGAAATCGTCAAAACGTCATCGAAGATCAGCGAGCTTCTGGAGAACAAATTTCAAACAGCCCCATTGCGAATGTAATTTAATTTACATCAGCCACAAACTTCATGAAACAAAAATTAGAAGTCGGGTTGTAGGCCAGTGCTTCTGAGAGTGTTGAAGCCAGCAGTGAAGGCCTCCCATGCTTGCCCTGACACCCCACCACTGTTTGTGACTATACAGCAACAGCGCCTGGTACTTAGGGCTCAGCTCAACAGCGGCCTTGTTCCACTTCTAAAGAATTCCTGTTATGTCGTGCTCACGTAAGAAAGGCTTTTGCACAGATTGGGCTTGTTTCAGAGCTTAAACGACGGATCCCTGCTCATTCGTGGGCAACCACAGGCCGGTGAGTAATGTCTCAATATGGGACGTTTTGTTGGGAGACACTTGATGAAATGAAATGTGTCATGTAGGTGGCCATGGTGACGGTGAACACGATCCTGAAAGCGATCAGCTTGTTTGTGGCTGAGCTCATCAGCTCCGTCACGGACTGGTTCCAGACCTCAGCGACATGGGCCGACCTGCAGGTGCTGGGGGACACGGAGCTGAAGACCACCGGGGGTGGTAAGTCTGGAAATGTAGATATAAAACTACTTTTTTTGGATGCCGTGTGCAACTACAAGAAAGATAGACATTTTGATACGATTCTATGATGTAACAATTTTACAATGTAATGATTCGATTGGGTTCATTTTAGTGGGAGAGAACATATAAATACAAATTGATAGTGATTGTGATACGTAAGTGCAGTTCTACGCGACTGCACACTGGGCTAAAATGTATTGTACTTTGTCAGAGTGTAGGATTTTTAAAAGTGGTCTTGGGTCTTTCAGTCCATGAGAGACATCAGGCCAGAACTCTGTGGGAGAAGAGCGGAGCGGTGGTCATGGTGGTCCGCCGGCCTGGATGATTGCTGTGCAGAGAGGTCAGTCACTGTGGAACTGTTTGTGGAACTGCGCCATTGTCAGCATTTCAAATGACACTGTCATGATGACGCAGGAGGCCGCAGAGCTGTCCTCTCTCAAGTCTCAACTGCAGGACCTGGAGGTGCCTCTCTTTGCTGTTGTCAAAGAGAACCTGGGGAAGGAGCTGGACTGCTTCAAGAAGTACTTCACCGGGAAAGTCTATGTGGATCAGAAGGTCTCCCAATTATGTGGCGCAGGAATTCACTGTTGCGCAGTGTAAGCCGCTAAGCCGCTTTTCCGTTTCCTCACAGAGAAATTTCTACGGGCCTCAAGAGCGGTGGATGTTCCTCTCCGTGTTCCTGCGTATTGGAGTGTGGAGGAACCTGTGGCGGGCGTACCGCAGGGGCTTCAGGGGAAACCTAAGAGGGGAAGGACTGGTGCTCGGGGGAGTCTTTGTCATTGGGCCTGGAGATCAGGTAGACACAATGACACTTTTAAAAGCTGTTATTTTTGGGGGGGGGGTATTTTGTGTGAATGTCACAAATTAGTAATTTAGATCTCTACCTGTTTTCATTTTTCCATCTGTCTTCGTTCTGCATGACTGGCAGAAAGTCACGCTGGGTGGGAAATACTGAGTTTTTCCTACTTTTACCTGTCAACTCGTCTGGCACACAATAATCCGGGCACCAATTGAAAAGTTCTGGGGAACCTTTGTCAGTCCTTTATCTTTAATACTTTCTACATTAACACTAACTCCCAGAAGATGATATATTCTCAATTAAGTAGTTCACAGCACACAGCCGTGGAGCCTTATTTTGTGATATGCGGAAGAAGTTATCAATGTAGCTCCTTCATTTTCTTTTTTCTTTTTTTTTTTTTTCAGGGAATTCTGCTGGAGCACCGCGAGAAGGAGTTTGGGGATAAAGTCAACATGCTGGCTGTCCTCAGAACTGCCCGCAAAATGCGAGATGAGATGAAAAGATAGACCTGACCTAGTCGGGGTTTATTGTATTAATGTCTGATGATGTCATGATGAAATGTGTCAAAATGGGCCACTTTGACAGTTTGCTGCCTTATTGTTTCTGGTTTGCTGTCGCGGCTTTTTTGTGTGCTTTAATGATGATCTGACTCTAAACTCTTCTGAGGGAGCAGCTCTGATGTTTGTACACAAACAACCGCGCAGCCCGCCGGACACTATAGGAAGAGCAAACTATTAAAAGTTTTAGCCCGTATTGTGTTTAAATACACGTGATTCAACAATAAATGGGTCGGTGACTTATACAAAATGAATTGTTTTATCTCGGGGGTAAATAAAGTATGGCCTGTAGGCCACTTATACTGTGATGGTTAGCAAGTCTAACTCAATTTTGTGATTCCGTGCGTTCGTCCACTCAGCGAGCGATTCATCTGTGCTCGATTAGTTTCCCTTATTCCTGGGAGACATGGGAGCATTACTGCGCTTGCGCGGAACTGCGTCAATAATCTTGTCGCCTTACGTCAAGGTAAGTCAACGCCAATGTTTATGCCGCCGCTGCTGTTTTCACTGGTCGGCATTCAGTACGCATATTAAGTGTTTAATGTTGATAGATATGAGGGGAAAAGCAGAAATAACCCATGTAGATGTCTTATTTAACGACTGAAATGCTAACGCCGACGTGAGCTAGCTGCTTGCAGCGGCAAGTTTGAAGGTTTCATTCGAAGTGCTTTAACTCTTCCGCTACCGGTTTAAGCTTGTTTTCCGTGTACGCTTTGGCCCACGAAGACGTCAGAAATCCATTCCTTGCCAATAGGTGACGTGTTAAAACGTCAGCTAGCTATTGATAGTTGTTTTTTTTTTTTTTTTTTTAAATCCATTCGTTGCCAATAGGTGACGTGTTAAAACGTCAGCTCGCTATTGATAGTTTTTTTTTTTTTTTTTTTTTACTGCAGCAAATGACCTGTACCTTCATGAATTAAGGGAAAAAAATGTGGCCTCCTAAGACGTAGTGCCGTTTTGGACACCATATTGCAAAAATGTACACTCTAAAACTGATATAAATCATACGAAAATATACATGGACTATTTATAAGACTCAACAGTTTTCAACATACACTATAAGGCCTTCCAAGTGTCATTTCATGAACCTAAAATGTACTACAACTACAGTTGCAGTTTTTTTTTTTTTTTGCAGCACAACTTGCTTTTCGCTAACAAGGAGTTCAATGACAACATTCACACTTTTTCAAAATGTTCAAGGACAGCCTCCTTAATTCCTTTTTGTGACTCTTGCAGTTTCGGTGGAATTCTCTTCCAACCTGCTAATAAGGTCAGTGGCCACTTGTGCTTCCAAGCTGAAAATGTTTTACTGAGGTTCTTTCTACTGGTGGATTTCTTTTAAAAGCCAAATTGCCCAGTCTTAATATATAGCTCCAGGTCTACATACTTGAACAATTGTCGTTGATCAATACTCCACAGCTCCAGACACTTAAAACGCTCAAGGACTTTCTGCACTACAATTACTGCTACTCGATCACCTAAAAATGGTGCAACGATGACTCTGCATATTGTCGCACAGTCGTCATTGGGTGGTACTACTACACAATGTTGCCCTTCCATTACGGAAAGTTTTTCTATAACTCGTCATGTCTGTTTATCATAGTTGCTTGTTATTGTAATACTAGTGTAGCCTATATTACCCAAGACAAATTCCTTGTGTGTTTTACATATTTGGCCACGAAAGATGAGTATTATGCAATAGATGAATATGTAACATGATTGCATGCACATTACGTTGCACACTGGCCCAACCTAAACTCTTCCTTGTTGGACTCGTGGGTGTTATTTTTGTCTTCCATTGGGCACACATTCCTTATCACTTGTCGAAGTACTCTTTGTCCTTTCCAAATCGGCGACATTTTGACGCCCCACAAATACGTTTTGGGATTTGCCTTGGACTGATCTGATCCACAGCAGACAATGGAGACAAGTTAGTATATTTAAATATTTATCTTGATGCTTCCTTAGCCTCTCTCAGGCTGTCATTTTAGCGTCATTGTGAATTCAAGAGGAAGAGAAAGCAGTGAGTAGTAATTAACCATGGCAAGTAGGACAGGCTGGCGGTACAGAGCAGGAGTTTTGGGTTCTTCTTATCTGTTTGACAATCACTCTTTTCATATTCCAGATAGACTGGCTTCATTCCGCATACTAACAACTTGCAGGTGTAAATGTGGATGGCTCTTTGTCTCTATGTGCCCTACGATTGGCTGGAAACCGACCAGCAGTGTGCGTTCCCTGTCAACCAAAGTCAGCTCGGCACAGGGTTGTTGAACAAGCACCGTAGAAAATGGATGAATGGAAGTTATATTTAAAAGAAAAAGTCTTACAAAATGGCTGTCGACTACACCAGCCATTCCCAAGCAGCGTCTTATAAGAGGAAATACGTTTCTATCAAATGTATCTTCATTTGTCTAGGCCAACATGTTTTATACAACACAATAAATTTATGTTTAACAGGCCCAGAGTTCAATAAGTACTTTTCTGGCTAAATTGTGACAAGATCATGAATTCACTATGCACTTTTTAAAAGAAAATTCATTTGGTGTGCTGAGATTTTCCTAATATAAAATGATGTACCTTAACAGTATTTTGCCTGATTAGCTCGCTATTAGGAAGACTTTGGCATGCGGTGTCACCGAGGGCGTCATGTTTTGCACAAAGCCTGTTGACATTTTTCTTCCAGCGCATGCAGTGAAGCGCTCACAGCGGCGATGCCGGAAGCTTTGAAGCGAATTCTTTCCCCTGCCTTCTACCGCCGCGTGGCGTTCGCTTCGTGCGTCGCTCGCTTTGAAAGAAGCCCGGTCGCTCACTTTCACAGAGGTAGAGCCAAAGGCGGTCCCGAGCCAGGCAAATGCGCTCCAGGCAAGAATTCACACCATTAATTAGTCTTGATTTGTCTCTGTCACTTCCCAAAAGTTACGGAACTGGTGTGGCCGTTAACGATTTGTCAGCCTCCACCCACGCTGCACTCCGCTAAACAGGAATATAACAGTCTATGATTTTTTTATTTTTTTGGATTTAGTTTTTATGTCGTTGTTTGACTTTTATTTGTATTTGAATATTTGTCCTCAATAAACAAAAGTTCACTTGTGACTCTTTTTTTTTTTCTTTTTTTTTTTTAAGTTTCTCTAACTCTGTAGCTAGTAAAGGTCGGGTTGATAAAATGTCCCAGATTCTGATGTGATGTCACTGTGTGAAGGATTTATTGTCTATTAAAAAAAAAAAAAAAATGCCGTGCTAATCGCCATCATGTGTGTTGTTTTCTGTTTGTGTTGCAGATTTGGCATCTGACGTCGATAAATTGGGGATGGGCGCGTGGTCTCTGGGTGTGGGAGCTGTGGGAGCTGCCCTGGCTGGCATTTTATTGGTCAACTCCAGTCTGACTCTCCCCAAAGTAGGCAAGGCGTCGCTGGAATATCTCGCCGATGCTGACCTGCTCTCCACCGCTGATGGTGCGAGTGACTTCTCAACCAAACTTGGTGCCGTTCAGTCGTGTGGCGGTTTTATAAGAGAAGAAAGTTGTAATCTCGATTGAACTGTCATTCTCACACTCATCGTCGAATGTGTAGTGGATTAGATTGGTAAATGGTACACTAACTTCATTTTGAACGTCGTGGGCAGATTAGATTGACATGGCAACACAGAGACTCAAATCAGATTGGGCAAAAATAATCAAACACCCACGTCCTTGAAGCTGTGTTCCCAAGAGAATTTAGAGAATAGATTTTTGGAAATAATTACCGTATTTTCCGCATGATAAGGCGCTTCGGAGTGTAAGGCGCACCTTCAATGAATGGCCTATTTTAAAACTTCCTATATTGGGCACATAGCATTATAAGGCGCATATATTAGAAGCTCCAATCGTGGCTGCAGTGGTGTTATGCATCCACTAAATGGTGCTACGCTAAAGGGAATACAATACAATGCAGCTTTATTTATATAGAACTTTCAAACTTTACAAAACATTTAAAATACTACGTCCAAAAAAAATCGGAATATTGATCCATATGGAAGGTCCATCGAATTGTCAGGAGCACTGTTGGCTTTTGATCAAATTGAATACTTTTAGGTGCGCCTTATAGTGCGGAAAATACGGTTTTACGATTTTAAGAATTTAGGTTAGAAATGTAGATCAGTGCTCCTGATTGTATTTCGGCAAGCAGAGGTTTGCTGGCCTTGACTGCTCACCACTGTTTGGTGCTTGAATTTTTTTTTTTTTTAACCAGAAGTTGTTATGAACAGCACTTGTGTCTACAGATGGCAAGGTCATCAAAGCAAAGAGTCTGTGGGAAAAGAACGGCGCCGTCATCATGGCCGTGCGGCGGCCCGGATGATTTTTGTGCAGAGAGGTGAGATCACACGTTGTGTTTTCGGTGGTCCGCGAGCACCGCGACATGAACTCAAAATGATTCCCTGCAGGAGGCTTCCGAGCTGTCCTCTCTGAAGACCCAGCTGGAAGAGCTCGGGGTCCCTCTGGTGGCCGTGGTAAAGGAACACGTCGGCACGGAGATCCAGGACTTCAGACCGCACTTTGCTGGGGACATCTACATCGACCAAAAGGTCAGCCCTCTTTTTCAGCATACGCGCGACAACAAACTTTCAATACATAAAGTATTACATTGCCATTGGGCGCGACCAGCGGGCTAACTTAACACTTGATAATTGAACTGCAATTGAAAAGAAACCTGCACTACTCACAATTTTTGTGGTTCCACTTGAAACGATTCATGCCATGAGTAAATTGTGTCGATTGAATAATTGAAAAGCTGTCAATATGCGACCCCATTGACGAGGTTTCACCACCTTACAGAAACATTTCTACGGGGCAAAAATGGGCGCTATGGGGCTGTTGCGCTTCGGCGTGTTGCAGAACTTCGTGCGGGCCTGGAGGTCCGGCTATCAGGGCAACATGTTGGGCGAGGGCTTCATCTTGGGGGGCGTCTTTGTCATCGGCGCGGGAGAACAGGTAGTGTACACAAAACACACCGGAAAGCTGTTTGAGTATTTATTCCCTATTCTTTGTCGAGTTTAAATCCTTGTATTAGTACACTCTTTGTCTTCACAAGTATGACTATTCAGTTTAGTCTAACGAAGCGAGACGAAGCGCTTGGCATAAACTCCACATTGTGGTCTGCAGGGGGTCCTACTGGAGCACCGTGAGAAGGAGTTCGGCAACAAAGTGGAAGTGGCGGATGTTCTCCAAGCTGCCAAGAAAATTGTACCACGCAAATAAGTTTATTTCGAGCACTCAATATAAATTAATGAAGCTAGAAAGTCGCGATTAAAAGAGGACACTATGTCCGGTTTGGACATCTTGGCCAGTTTACCGAAGTCACCTCTTATTGCCAGATAAAAAAAAAAAAAAAGCTGTGAAATGTACAACTAACTAAATTACTGAAATGTTACTGCTGAAGACATTTTGAAGCTAGACGGGTATGGAAACGGGGTGATGTGAACACTAAATTACTAGTTTTTTTTTATTGAACTCG
This sequence comes from Hippocampus comes, assembly GCF_001891065.2. Classification (NCBI taxonomy): domain Eukaryota; kingdom Metazoa; phylum Chordata; class Actinopteri; order Syngnathiformes; family Syngnathidae; genus Hippocampus; species Hippocampus comes. Next base: position 313,715 of record NW_017842053.1, read on the forward strand.
AGCTACTAGTTTGTCCCCCACCCCAGCACCACCGCAGGCCGGCCGGCCTCCCATCATGACCGACGTGTGTGCGCTGATGTGGCTGCGCGTGTAACAATGACGACTTGTCTTTTCTAAACTCTGCAATGAGAGGGGCAAGTCTGATGAGCCGACACGTGCATTTCCATCCCACACATCGCCCACCGCTGTCATCATTCTGAGGCCTTCTGGAGTGCGGGGGGGAGACAATAGTCTGCACTTGTACTTGTGAAGAAAAGCAGTAAATAAATAAAAATAAAAGCATCGACTGTTTGACTTTAAGCTCAAAAACGACAGACACTTACAGTACATCAATACAGAAGATCATGTTAGGAATGAATGCCTTTTAGCATTGTGCGTTAGCATTAAGGTCGTGGACTTTTGTCGACACGATTTAGTCAGCTGTTTGTCCCGCCTCCCCGACGGACCTGCGCCGATGAACCGAGTCTTGACGGAAGTAGGCGACGACCAGGGCAGGGTCCGGTCGCTGACGGACTTGTGGCGTGACCCAGAATGCATGCATCTGGTAATCTTGACAAGCGCGACCGTCGTGAACGACAAAGTCGTGTGGTTCGATAAGGCCGTGAATCACAAAGTAAAAAATTGAAATGGAGACATAATTGGATGTCAGTCACATCTTTTATGGTAGTACTGAGTAAAATACATATCAAGAAATGTGTGTATATGCCAACACAATATGAAAAACAAAAAATAGGGACTGCGCCCTCCTGATCCTGACAGTATTACGTGACTGAAAACATTCACGGAGCGTAACATGGATTGTCGTACCATTTGTGGCCCATTCAGTGCACATCTTACTTGGTGTCATTCCAATGTGCTTGATTGGGACGAGACTAGAAAGCTTTAAAAAAAAAAAAAAAAACGCACACAATGAAATGTCATGTAACTCCTTAAAATAGACATCCTTTTTTTTTTTCTTATGCATAGTGACATGGTGCAAAAACCATTTAAAATAAAGCTCGCGGGAAAACCTTTCACCTTTGGATACATTCGTAACAGCAATACGGTATGTTTCAGTTCTGTGCTGACTAAAATCTGCCAGGTGTTAAGTTCATAACAGGACACTTGGCAAGCAAATACAATCTTCGCTAATTTACTTTGCAGCATATCGACTCGTTCTAAACCCGTTTCCTTGACTTTCGCGCAGTCTTGACAGGAGCGACAAATGCTCACAATGTTGAGATTTAAAGTTATGGAATGGAACCAATCAGGAATACAACAGTAGAAATAATCACACGGTGGGAAATTGGGACTTTTTGTATCGCTGTAAAATACAAGAATGCACCAAATGGATTGATGCTCTATAAATAGGACTCCTGAATCCTGAAACAAGACGAGTTGCTTGTTCGCAAAAGATGCTGGTAAACTCGTGCGTTTAGGGACACAGGCACATTTTAGACACCAAAAAAAAAATACACCCATTATAATACATATTGTTTCCAGTCCATCCAGCAACAATGACAGAACTGTATTTCCACAAACATCTAATAACTGCCAAATGGGCGTGAGAGTTTCGGACCAATAAGACGTGTTTTACATATTAGTGTTTTACATAAGATCATTAATATTACGTGACCAAATTGTTTTGATTGTCGAAAGCTTTGGTTAGGTTTCTTGACTGCTGTTTTGGTCAGCAACGGAGTAGTTCATGTTCCCTCGAATGATAGCTTTCATGATTTTTTTTTCCCCCCCATCACGAGCAAAATTGACGCATCTTCTATTTTCACTTGACTTTGACATGCGGCCATTATTTGAGGAAATACAGTACAGCGTGTATAACTATATAAACAGTAGAATATAAACCCTGTTAAAGCCAACACAGCAAAAACACCACAAACACAAAAAAACAATATCCCCCCCCCCTCCCCCCTAGTCATGACTGGTGTACACGGGCCGGTACTAATCTCAACTATACTTCCATTTTAACGTTTACAATAATATAGAATAGTCTGTTTTATAATTAGATTAACATGTTCCACACCCGTCCAACAGACACACACACACAAAAAAAATACGTGTTCCCCCTTCAAGTACGTTTACAACTTTAAAATAAAAGAGGAAATATCGTCCTGCAAAATAAAATTTATCGTCCTGCAAAATAAAATTTATCCATGGTTCATTATTGCTCCCCCCCCATCATGATTAAAATCTGGAATCATTTCACTCAGAATGAGATCGAAATGAATTTCACTCTTTCAATCATACGACCGGAATTAAGTGTTCCACTGTATTGATTTATTGTGAGCATTTCTGGTTTTATAATTGCATGGCCGCCGGATTAAGTGCTCTCTCTTCAGGCCGTGTTGGGTTGCCTACCCCTAACTTAACGGAAAGGTGCACCACTTGAACAGCGAGGCAGACAACAAAAACAACCCGGGGTCGAGAAAAATCAATAATAGTACAAGTGGAGTAGTACAAGAGGACAGTGAGGTTACATTCAAGTTCATGGCTAAATACACACTTCAGTAACAAGTTTGTTGTACACATGCAAAAATCTTTCCTCCTTGTGCTTCAATTGGGAGCAGTTCAAAAACACCAGGAAAAAAAAAAAAGCATAAATAAATTGCGTGTGTGTGTGTGTACGTACGTGGCGTGCACATGAAGCGCCTACAGACCCTTGTTGAAGTAGACCACAGTGGTGGCCGGGTTGCTTTGTCGTATTTTGTCCTGAAGCTCCGCCTCCAGCCCGCTCACTTTCATCGAACTGCAAACATGACACGGGATGTCATTAGACAACCGAGAGGGCATGGAACAAAATGCATTGCTAACAGTCTTCTTTATTTTTTGTGTTTTATGTTGGCCAATTTTTTTAATGTAATTTTTTTCTTTTTTTTATGCATGGAGGTTTTTGTGCGTCTATATTTGTGTTTTTGTGATGTGTGGTTTTTCATGCGTGAATGTGCGTGCATGTTTTGGTGTGTTTTTCTAGTGATGTGTGTTTTTGGGGAGAAGGGGCATGTTTTTTTGGGCGTTACCTTTTTTGTGGGAACAGGGCACAGCAAAGAGGGGTGGCAAACACCAGGCTGTCAATCAAAGAGAGGGCGGGGTTATTTTGAGATTGCTCAAGTCGAAAACCTTGGAGCTACCTCAAATCCTGCCGTTGACTTACCACAAGCCCACCAGTCCCACTTGCATTGGAGCGTTGAGAATGGGAAAACGCTGCGGGGAAGCGGCATGTTTAGGTTGGAATGTGGAAGGACTCCGTAACGAGCCCGGTGCCGGCGGGGCCCTGACATGACCAAAGAATGTTATACCTTCATGAAGGCTCGCTTCTCCAGTGCGTTCATGATGATGGGAGGAATACCTGCAAGGGCGGGGAGAAAAAAACAAAACATTCAAACGCTAATAAATGCCTTATCTCAGCCTCAACAAATAACAGATACACGCTTCCCCCAAGACGTACTGTTTGGAGAGAAATGTCACCATACTTTTGATTTTCACAACTACAGCCCTTACCCATAGCTGGCACCGCCATGCCGATCCTGGACACCACCACCTGCATGATGGCCTGCTGGGCCGCGTTGACAGACTCTCCTAACCTGTTGCCGTTCTCGTCGGTCACGGGAATGCCGTACTTCAACTCCCTGTTGGGGGACACGCAGAAAGCCGAGTAGCGACGAGTCGAGCGGGGCTGCGGTGAAGGAGATCTCACCTCTGTCTCATGAAGGGAATGTTGATGCAGTTCGCAGCGGCGACGGCGGCAAAGGGCACGAAGCGGCTGACGATGGGCGGGAGACGCTACGACAGGTACAAACACACTAATAACCAGCCCCCCAAAAATATCACCAATCTGTTGAATCATTGCTCTGACGGGATGTTACCGTGGCCAGTGACTTGAGGCCCAGGGCGGTGACAACTGCACCGGTCGTGGCACTCACGTAGGCCGCACCGAGTTGGCTGAAAGTACACATAAGTCTGTTTTTGTTTTTTTTTTTTTTTGGTAAAGTCAGGCAGGAAAA
>NW_017842053.1:318267-330401 GCF_001891065.2 Hippocampus comes
CTCGTTGTTTTTTTTTTTTTTTGTAACGTCAGTCAGGAAAATTTCATTTGATAGGTGATTTAAAAGGACAAGAAGAGATGGAAAAAAAAATGTTTATTTCAATAATAGAATACATCCTCTTAATGTAGAGTTTAATTGTATGAGTTACTTTTTTAACTTATTCATAAAATTTTAAAAAAAATGTGAAATGTTTTTAGTTATAAAAACAAATTTCAGTCATTTACACAAATTTATTTTAACTAATACATTTTGGGAGAAAATTGCTAAATCATGAAACAAAATTATTGTAATAAAATAATTGGTCAATTTTAAATTGTATTGTTTAATTAGAATTTATAAAAAAAAAAATTGAAGAAAAAAACATGTTAATTCTATAAATAAACTTGTTCATTTCACTCAAGTTTTGCATTTTATTAACGAAAGATAAATTTCAATTAAAGGTTAGGACAAAAGGCAAAATCATGAAACAAAATTGTTGTACTGATAAAATAACTTAATTTCTAAACACTGTATATGAAAATATAATTTATAAACCAATTATTGAAGAAAACATTTAAACGTACGATAAATGAATCAAATTATTGAATGAAAAATGAATACTAACTGACTTTGAGAGTGGGTGGGGGGGAAATGCTACATGTATGCAACGGACATCACATTTGAATATTTGCCAAAACTAGTATTCCATAAATATTAATATGAGGCCTCTTGCTATGTGCCCAGCCCCGATCAAGGGCTAAGTGAGAGGTGTTCCATACTTGACAGTGATGGGAGCGTCTCCACTGCGGTTGGTGTAGTTGACCACTGCGTTGAAAGACTGGTTAACCCACTGCCAGAAAACCACCGCTGGTGTGGTCCTGTAAATATGTCACAAATTATTCTACAATGCGCGCCAAGTCTTTGTGTGAGCACCAATGTTCATTCTCTTTTGAATTCTGTCACTGATCAAGCACTTGACACTTTCCAACTAGGTCAACATGATGACGACCGATGTGTTGCCTCCGCCCAAGTTCAGACATGACTTTTATTTGGGAAGAGGCTTTAAGAGGATTTTCACTCTCAACTGGGATTAAAGCTCCGCTTCGGTCCCCGCGATGCTCTTAAGTGCAGTTATTGAAATGAAATTGTACAGTCATTGAGCACGAACACGTACGGCGTAGAGAGAGAGAGTGACGCTCGATCGCGAGGGGCGGTACCTGTAGAAGGTGAGCATGCAGCCAGTGATGGACATGTTCATGGGCACCTGAGCGGACATGCGGCCGATAACGAACATCTTCTCGCCCGTGTCGTGTAGAAGGTGAGCATGCAGCCAGTGATGGACATGTTCATGGGCACCTGAGCGGACATGCGGCCGATCACGAACATCTTCTCGCCCGTGTCGGGGTGGAAGGCCGAGTCGTACACGTACTTGGCCCGCCACAGTTGGTCCTCCGTCAGGCCGGGCGCCACCACCCCGGCTCTGGAGAGAAACATCCACTTGGATTTTTCTTTTCCAGGGCTGTTTTTCTTATATTTCCAAGTCATTTAGTTGTAATACATTTTTTAAGTTAAACTAATTTAAAAAAAAAACAACTTAATACAGGTCTGCTTAACTGGGTTGGCTTGGGAGGTATTTCTCATTTTTATCAAAAATTAGTGATTGGTTATAATGTCAGTTTGCCGAGTGATCAATTACATCTAGATCGGATCCACGTTAGTCATTACAGCAAATACAATGTCATTCATTTCAGGCATGTTTTGTATTACCAGCAGTAATAATCCAAAATTTCTTAGCATACACAGATTTTTTTTTTTTTTTTTGTTCAAAAATTATTTTTAAAATTATTATAATGGCTTCTTCCTTAATCCGTTATCCTGCTCGCGAAGCAAGGTGAGCCTTCTACCTGTAGTTCTCCACAATAACCCGAGCCTCCTCCAACGTCCTGGAGGACAGCAAGACATTCCTGGGGTCTGTGATCATAAAGAAGTGCTTGGCGCGCCCCATGAACGTCCCTTGGTCCCATCGGGGCTCTTTAATATTGATGTTGAGAGGCAGATCTCCAGACATCTTGCGTTCCCCTTGCGTTAGAAAAAAAAAATAGAAACTATTTGTTTATCTGTCATTAGGAAAAAAGTGGACACCTCCAAAGTCACATGCAGCCTCTTCAGTGATGCTGGTTGACTGTTCCAGATTGACTGTTGGAGTGAAGAGCTCCGTTTAGACAAAATTAGTCCTTTGCCAGGCATTTTTAGTTTATTTACACTGTACAGAACAGTACAAACCTTTTTAGGGGGGCGTCGGTTACTAGGGGGTTCAACTTTTAATGTTTGAATACAAATAGTTCGGTCTCTAACGTGTGGTGACGTCAGGCACGTGACTGAAGCTGTCAATGAAGCTGAGCCAACTCAGTGCAGCCCACTGGGGGCGGTGACAACTGCACCGGTCGTGGCACTCACGTAGGCCGCACCGAGTTGGCTGAAAGTACACATAAGTCTGTTTTTGTTTTTTTTTTTTTTTGGTAAAGTCAGGCAGGAAAATGTCATTTGATAGGTGATTTAAAAGGAGATGGGAAAAAAAAATGTTTATTTCAATAATAGGATAATACATCCTTTTAACGTAGAGTTTAATTGTATGAGTTACTTTTTTTACTTATTCATAAAATTTAAAAAAAAATGTTTTTAGTTATAAAAATAAAATTCAGTCATTTACACAAATTTATTTTAACAAATACATTTTGGGAGAAAATTGCTAAATCATGAAACAAAATTATTGTAATAAAATAATTGGTCAATTTTAAATTGTATTGTTTAATTAGAATTTATAAAAAAAAATTGAGGAAAAAAACATGTTAATTGTAGAGGTAAACGTGCTCATTTCACTAAATTTATGCATTTTATTTACGAAAGATAAATTTCAATTAAAGGTTAGGACAAAAGGCAAAATAATGAAACAAAATTGTTGTACTGATAAAATAACTTAATTTCTAAACACTGTATATGAAAATATAATTTATAAACCAATTATTGAAGAAAACATTTAAACGTACGATAAATGAATCAAATTATTGAATGAAAAATGAATACTAACTGACTTTGAGAGTGGGTGGGGGGGAAATGCTACATGTATGCAACGGACATCACATTTGAATATTTGCCAAAAATAGTATTCCATAAATATTAATATGAGGCCTCTTGCTATTTGCCCATCCCCGATCAAGGGCTAAGTGAGAGGTGTTCCATACTTGACAGTGATGGGAGCGTCTCCACTGCGGTTGGTGTAGTTGACCACTGCGTTGAAAGACTGGTTAACCCACTGCCAGAAAACCACCGCTGGTGTGGTCCTGTAAATATGTCACAAATTATTCTACAATGCGCGCCAAGTCTTTGTGTGAGCACCAATGTTCATTCTCTTTTGAATTCTGTCACTAATCAAGCACTTGACACTTTCCAACTAGGTCAACGTGATGACTCCCGACGTGTTGCCTCCGCCCAAGTTCAGACATGACTTTTATTTGGGAGGAGGATTTAAGAGGATTTTCACTCTCAACTGGGATTAAAGCTCCGCTTCGGTCCCCGCGATGCTCTTAAGTGCAGTTATTGAAATGAAATTGTACAGTCATTGAGCACGAACACGTACGGCGTAGAGAGAGAGAGTGACGCTCGATCGCGAGGGGCGGTACCTGTAGAAGGTGAGCATGCAGCCAGTGATGGACATGTTCATGGGCACCTGAGCGGACATGCGGCCGATCACGAACATCTTCTCGCCCGTGTCGGGGTGGAAGGCCGAGTCGTACACGTACTTGGGCCGCCACAGTTGGTCCTCCGTCAGGCCGGGCGCCACCACCCCGGCTCTGGAGAGAAACATCCACTTGGATTTTTCTTTTCCAGGGCTGTTTTTCTTATATTTCCAAGTCATTTAGTTGTAATACATTTTTTAAGTTAAACTAATTTAAAAAAAAAACAACTTAATACAGGTCTGCTTAACTGGGTTGGCTTGGGAGGTATTTCTCATTTTTATCAAAAATTAGTGATTGGTTATAATGTCAGTTTGCCGAGTGATCAATTACATCTAGATCGGATCCACGTTAGTCATTACAGCAAATACAATGTCATTCATTTCAGGCATGTTTTGTATTACCAGCAGTAATAATCCAAAATTTCTCAGCATACACAGATTTTTTTTTTTTTTTGTTCAAAAATTATTTTTAAAATTATTATAATGGCTTCTTCCTTAATCCGTTATCCTGCTCGCGAAGCAAGGTGAGCCTTCTACCTGTAGTTCTCCACAATAACCCGAGCCTCCTCCAACGTCCTGGAGGACAGCAAGACATTCCTGGGGTCTGTGATCATAAAGAAGTGCTTGGCGCGCCCCATGAACGTCCCTTGGTCCCATCGGGGCTCTTTAATATTGATGTTGAGAGGCAGATCTCCAGACATCTTGCGTTCCCCTTGCGTTAGAAAAAAAAAATAGAAACTATTTGTTTATCTGTCATTAGGAAAAAAGTGGACACCTCCAAAGTCACATGCAGCCTCTTCAGTGATGCTGGTTGACTGTTCCAGATTGACTGTTGGAGTGAAGAGCTCCGTTTAGACAAAATTAGTCCTTTGCCAGGCATTTTTAGTTTATTTACACTGTACAGAACAGTACAAACCTTTTTAGGGGGGCGTCGGTTACTAGGGGGTTCAACTTTTAATGTTTGAATACAAATAGTTCGGTCTCTAACGTGTGGTGACGTCAGGCACGTGACTGAAGCTGTCAATGAAGCTGAGCCAACTCAGTGCAGCCCACTGGTGATCATTCGGGCTTTTTCATTTAAAAATATGACATGTTTTCTAATGCAGTTTCTGGGACTAACTAAACTGATGACCCATCGAATGAGACATTATGATGGCAAAATAATAAAACAGTTTCTTTGGCAAATTCCACCATGTCGGCGCCCTCACGGTGAACGAGTCATTCAGCCTGCTAGGCGGCTACGCTAGCGGACAGCCTAGCTCCAGTATGAGTCGTGAGGAAAAGCAACGCGGTGAGATTGAAACCACGCGGTCGTCCTGTGATGATATGAATCAAGAATATATAAACAGCCAAGTATGTGCATTTCATCCAAGCATTACCAGTTCAGATTCAATTTGAAGACGAATGACCTCTCTGTATCACCGCGCCCGGTTGGAAGAGATGTGTGAAGTTCGAGTGACCTTAGTAGTGTAGGGAATTTGGCTTATACTCCAAGTTGACGTTTCATCAACCGTGAAATACGGACAAAAATAGAGCAGCGGCAGAAGAAAATTAGTTATACGCTTAAAATAAACCCAGCCCTAAATTCTCGAATTGCGAATTTAACCATTGGAGGAGCAGATTATGTAAAGTTTGGATGTATTTTAATGCAGCACGGTCGAAGACGTATTCAGGGCGTGGTTGGTTAACCGGGGGCCATTCACAGCAGGGACACGTGGCTGAGCAACTCGATATTTCATTGGTCAGAAAAAAACGCCCCCTCCCAATGGTTTGAGTTTTTGACATTTTTCCATAAAAACGGAAAGAAAACGTTGCTATCTACCCTTTATTATTCGGCTATATCGTAATATTTTGCAGTTCATATTTTCTATGAACTGGTGGTATTTTGATGATCACTTTTTCTCATTGAGATCCCTGATGATCAAGCCGTCCGCACTAATAGGAAATGCGTCTTTTGGCCACTAGATGGTACTGTTTCACATCTTACTGTCACGACGCATTGTTAATAAGGTGGACGACCACAGGTCAGCAGGAAATAATGTCATTTATTTGCACTTCCTTCCTTTTTACTGTACTTACCTTCCTACCTTGCATTTTGTGTACTTGCTCGCCAACCTACTTACTTTTCTTCTTACCTTACCAAACTTCCTTTCTTTTGACCTTACTTACTTTCTGTCCCTCATATCTTGCCGTCTGCCTATCTCTTCACCTTCCTTTCTTCCTACCTTACCTTCCTTTCTTTCTTGCGACCTTACAACCGTCGATCTCTCCACTTTACTGCTTACCTACCTACCTACTTATATTTTGTCCTGTCCTGCTGTCTGCCTACCGACTGACTAACCTTCTTCGGTTTTTTTCCCCCTCCCTGACTCTCAATACTGACCCACCTACCTGCTTCCCAACCCAGCTCAGGCTGGCCTGGCTGTTGGGGACACACTTGTAGAGGTGAACGTTGTCCGTCTGGGCAGCATCACCATGAGCAGTGCCGTCAAGGTCCTGGCAGGAAACAATTATTGCTACTACCACGACTAGTGCAACTACCACTCCTATTGGACAACCCCCACCCCCAATCAGGCTGACTTCACTAAATGAGCAAAAAGAGGAAGGGGGGGGGGAGGGTCAGATTAGGTTGTCATCTATTTAATTCAAATAAATTAGTTTTTTTTTAATGCACTTTTTAATCCCCTCTTTGCATGAATGGTTCTAAATCTTTTGATGCCGCCGCCACGGAGGCCTGCGACATAAAAAAAAAAACGAGAGAGAATAAGCTAAACTAAAATGAAATGCTTCAGCCCACCGAAATGTGTTCTCTCAAATGAAGGGAAGCAGAGCCATTTGCTGGATATACAACAACGGTCGTGTGCGTTTAACCTTCACCACACAGGTGCATCCTCATCCTTAAAAAAAAAAACAAAGGAAAAAAAATGACATCAGAGGAAGTCGCTGTCAACATGAGAAACTTCATATTCAGTAGGAAACCGCGTGTGTGAATCTTCTGTCTGTTGAAGCGAAGGGAGTTGTGTCCGCTAGAAATCAGGATTGGAAATAAAGGTGCTTTTAAGAACGACCTAAATAAATGCTCAAAAACCAAAAGTTCAAAAATGATCAAATGCAAAATAATTGCACTTAAAAGTTACACCCGTAATGCATTTAAAAAATGTGCTCGATCAAGAACAAAAACACCTGAGACAGTTTGAACTTTAGAATTTTTTGAGTAATTGCTTCACATACCACTAGAGGGAGCCTGTGTGCCACTAGAAAAACACTGAACCAGACTATTTTCTATTGATTCAATTTTTTGCATATTAAATTACAATAAATGGGAGATAAAATATTTGAATAAAATAACAATTTGGTATATGGTACATGTGATTTAAGTAAAACCTTATTCAAGACACAATAATTGTCATTCTTTATTGATACCATTAGGTCAACTGTACAGTAGTGACTTCAGATATGACTTTAATTTGTTGTTTAATTATTTTTTAATAATATACCAATGTATAACAAGTCCTTTATAAAAATTATAATATATAATACTTAGAAACATGGAGATGGTCACAAATCCTTAAACTGCTTTGATATTCATCCTTTTTGGAGGGGATAAAGAATATCTGCCAGTATTTTTATATTGTCTGTCTACATCATGTGTTGCTCCACCGTTTATGTTCAAAAGCCCTTGCCCAACGGCTTGTAACACCACAATGTCGTTTCTATTCGCTCGCCAGTCAATGACGTTTTGTTAGCATTGAGCTAAGTGGACTTTGCTGAGGCAAACAGTAGGTGTTTTGTTGTTTATAAAAAACAACATTGTGAGAGTGCGCCATCAACTAGTGTACGTTTCTGTATTCACAGGCTGGCTACGAAGGGCTGCGCGTGGACGACGAGAGTGTCCAGGACGTCACTCACCAAGCACGCCGTCGTCGCCAATCGCTAACAATAGGCCTCGTTTACCAAGAAACACTCCTTGGACAGTGATTGTCCATTTGGGTTTTTTTTTAAATGAAATACCACAAAAAGTGACTTTGTCATTCATGAGGTTAACATGCGGCGACAGGGGATAATCCCAGGCTGCTCCCTGGAGATTTATAGCCAGATTAAAGTTTGATGTATGATGTCAAAAAGGTTTGGGGATGATTGCAAAATGGCTGCTCGGCATTTCAGCACCGGATTTTTTTTGTCTGGCACAAGCGCTGCCTGCTATGGAGCAATCTGCCACTTTGGAGCTTTAATTACACATGAGGCAGAAGAGGATTTGGAGTGGGGAGGGGGGGGGGGACAAAACAGGCAGACCATGACAGTTTGAAGTCAGAAAGCAACACTGGGGAGAATAATGTTATTAAATACTGTAGTGCCTTATTAATAAGTATAATTATCCATGATTAATTTTTTATGTTTACTGGATTTTTTTTTTTTGTTTTGTTTAGAAGGAACTCTGCTTGGCTAGCAAATACTTTTAGAATCGATTTTTCAACTGAGTGGCCCATCAATTATTTGCGAAATCAGACAGAAATTAGTTTGGCATTATTGCACAACAATACCAATACAATATATGCATTTGAATTTGGTGTATTATTTTGATCCACTTGGGGTTGTCATCCTCATGTTCTACACTAAAGTATGTGAAAAAAAAAATGAAGTTACCAGTTATTCAATACGCGAGTAGGTTTTTTTTCACTATTTGCCCCTAACCAAAAAATATTTGGACGACAACTTTTTTTACTGGGCCACTCTGTGAGGAAATAAAGTACATGAAATTGTTCATACACATTCACCAGACAAACAAAAAATGAAACAGGTTGAAGGTGTAACAGCTTGCTCTTTACTGAAAAAAAAAAAAACCAAAACGGTCATTTATACAAGAAATGTACACATTTACACGAACGATGTCTACTTTATGAATCAAGTGTGACGTAACAGGCTAACGTAGAAAAGGATAATAAAAAAAAAAGAAGCCACAACAAAAAACAAACAAACAAACCAAAATTGAGTTTGGTTCCTTTGGTCTATAGTCACGTTAGCTACATGTGAAATATCCGAGATCATGTGTTATACCATCAACTCTTTTACATATTTACACTCATAAACACAAGTAACAGTCGGGAAACACTTCCCAGGGCTAAACTAGATATCTTTATGAAAAAATATGAACCAAATCTTTATGATAATAATCATTTGCAGGTTACATTTTGTGGGCTTTCTCTCTTGACAGTTCCTCTGGTGTTCCGTTTTTGTTGATATATTTCTAGACATTCATATAGATACAATTGGCATATGAAACCCACCCTGATACTGGTGCAACAACAAGAACCCAAAAAATATTAGTAGGTGCTTTATTCATATATGTATATAAAAAATATACAGCCCTCACGATATAGATCTCCTTTTCGATATATATTTTAGTCTAGAAAATTGAAACTCTCTCTCATGCTGAGTCATAAAAATAATCAGAATTAAAGCTGACCCTTTGCAGCCATTAAACTTATGCCGTTCAAATGTGTACTGAAAACGTGGTTCCAATTTTTTAGCGGTTGGGGAAAATCGCGTGCACGTGTGTCGTCGCACGTCTGCCTCACAGTTCGAACTGAAGGAATTGTTGTTTGTCTGCAATGTGCTTTGTGATTGGCTTCAGCTCACAAAAGTTTTGGAAGACTTGAGTTCAAATGATTGCGACTTTGGGCTGCTGCAAGCTAAATAAAGCCCAAAAGGGAAAACGCGCATCGCGGCCCACCTCAAGTTCAAACGGCAGCCTGAAAAAGAAGCAGCAGTGAGACTAATAAACTCCGTTTTTAGTTTCTTAACGCTGCTAAAAATACTTTTTAGAGGAGGAGGAAGCAGATGAAAAGCAAGAATCAGCCACATCCTGCTGACACCTCCCACTGCTGCCCTTGTTTTGATCATCTCAATGTTTGTATACAAATTGTTTTGTCTCTGGAGTGCCTGTCCACCAATCAGGTGTCAAATTAACCAACCAACTAAATATTTACTTATGTCCCTTATTAAAAAAAAGATCTAGAAAACATTTTTGTCTTTGTTAAAACATCTTTTTAAATGCACTCTAAAGTCCAAATTTAAAAGTGAGCGTAGTACCAAATTGTGCCACAACATTCCTGGCAGCACTGAGTCTAAAGAAAGAGATGGAACATAATTCAGAGCAAGAAGAAGAGGCAGACTTGCACTAACTGACTGCTCCGTGTGATTACATGCAGCAGTTCTTTGAAGGTTTACAATTATTGTATTGCTTTGCTCATTTCCATTAGCCCTTCTATGACCTTTCACATTATATATAGCATTAAGCTAGTGGACTTTCATGAGGTGAAATCAAATGGTGCGGTTGAACACTTTGGTGTTTTAAATACACAATATCTAATTCTTTGTTGTTGTATGCTTTGTTTGTATGCGTTGCCGCTCCGAGTGCGTTCTGGTAGCAGTTCTTTGAACGTTTATGATTATGTAGCATATGTGCTAATTTCTATGAGCTTGTCTATGGTGTTTGTCATTATATGCTAAATATGTAGCATTTATTATACTTGTACTTCCCGGTCTATGCTGGTTCCAAGCATTGTGAGCCATTTGCTGATTGAGCAGTGTAACATTCAAGGATACGCAGAAATGAAAATCACGTAAAGGTTAGCTTAACCTCCTGCTGCTGTTATACTCCACAGCCTCCAATTTTTTTCGCCCTAAGCGGAAAAGCAACCGCGCCAAACTGAGCCGACTCCAAATAAAGCAACATTGGTGAATCATTTGTCTCACTATCGCCCTCCCAAGGTTTGGAGTGATACTACCAGACGAAAAGAATCAACGTTAGCATGCTCAGGCTAATATCTCCTTTGAAGAAGATAACACATGTTAAGTAGCAGACGTGGTGGGCGCTATCATCACATGACATGACATGCGTGCTTGTGCCCCGTTGTTAAGCGTAAGAAAATGTGCACGTGGCCAACAATTTTTTTTGCTGTTTCCAACAATCCTCCCTGATTTGAACACTTCTCGCCGCTTCATAAGAAAATGTTTTTTTTTTTTTTGTGCTCACTTTGTAGTGGTTAAACAAAAGTCTTAAAAAGAAAAAAGTGCAGGTGAAATGCTGTACGAAAGATCACGAGGAGTGCAGCAGTCGAAGAAGAATGCACCTTTGGGAGTTGCTCAAGAGGTAAAGCCAGCCGTCGTCTTTTTTTTTTTTTTTTCCTGGTCCGACGTCGGGTTCGCATGGCCTCTTTATATCTCAGTGGCGGTGATCTCCTCAAAGTGGATGTCGTTGCTGCCGCTGTGCACCTCATAGTCGTCCATGTCCCTGGTCTCCAGCTCCAGACTCAGCTCCCGCATCACCCGCTCCAGGTCGCGGTTCCGCCGGTACATCTGGATGTAGTTCTGCTGCAGCTGCTTCTGGTAGCGGATCACCTGATCGTCCGGTCCGGGGAAGAAGGGAAATGACGCAAGCAAATAAAGTACAAATAACTTTGTTTGTAGGTGTCCTTCTATTTAAAGTGCAAGTCCAGTCAGAAATTAGTTTAAATGCGATATTCTGATTCACATTGCAATTGTGGCATAAGAACAAAGCATAAAGTTGCCATTTTGTCAATTTCAATCGACAACAGCTAGCAGTAGTGGACAAAATGGCCGCCCGCGAAGCTGGTTAAAAACGGGTGGATTGATGATGGAAATGTGTCAAGACTGACTTGAAGGAATTTTTACCTTTTCCTTTTCCTCCTGCCACACCCTGCGTTCATCTTCAAATCGAGACAGCTGCTCCTCACTTGTCCTCCTCTCGTACATGAGCTCGGCCTTCAGCCTGTCAACCTGACACAAAGGCAAACAAACATGACGTGTTTTGACTCCAGCAGCCTTTCTGGTAACTTTTTGGTCAATTTTTTTTCGTTAGTCCACCTCGCACCCATGCGACATTATTCTATACAACCTAAAAAAAATGCATTCCAAGTATTCCATTCTGTTTGATTATATTTTCGTGTTGAAATATATTGTGCATGTATTATGGAGTGAATTTATGTTTAAAGCGTTATCTTGATCTCGTCACATGATTGGAAATTAGGGCCAACCCAGTTCAAATAATGCACTGTTGACTTCTACAGCCGTCAATGGCAGCAAATGAGATTTAAAGGGTTATTGGAATTTTATTTTGCCGATATCTCCACCATAAGAGCATATTTGCCAAATGAGAAACATTTGCGATTAATGAATAACGGCTGTGTGTGTAATAAACCCTGACCGATTTAGCCACTGACAAAAACACGTTGAATGTACTCAATAATGAAGCTGCTGCAAATCGGCCGACAGTACCTGTTGTCTGAGTCCCAGCAGAGTTTCTGCATTCTGCCTCAGCGCCTTGGTTTCATCGCTCTCTCCTCCCCAGTCCTCCACGTCGCGATACACGCAGGGGCTGGGCGCCCCCCGGCCGGAC
>NW_017842053.1:339724-357326 GCF_001891065.2 Hippocampus comes
ATCTCAGTGCGGGTTATCTCCTCAAAGTGGATGTCGTTGCTGCCGCTGTGCACCTCATAGTCGTCCATGTCCCTGGTCTCCAGCTCCAGACTCAGCTCCCGCATCACCCGCTCCAGGTCGCGGTTCCGCCGGTACATCTGGATGTAGTTCTGCTGCAGCTGCTTCTGGTAGCGGATCACCTGATCGTCCGGTCCGGGGAAGAAGGGAAATGACGCAAGCAAATAAAGTACAAATAACTTTGTTTGTAGGTGTCCTTCTATTTAAAGTGCAAGTCCAGTCAGAAATTAGTTTAAATGCGATATTCTAATTCATATTGCAATTGTGGCATAAGAATGAAGCAGAAAGTTGCCATTTTGTCAATTTCAATAGACAACAGCTAACAGTAGTGGACAAAATGGCTGCCCGCAAAGCTGGTTAAAAACGGGTGGATTGATGATGGAAATGTGTCAAGACTGACTTGAAGTAATTTTTACCTTTTCCTTTTCCTCCTGCCATACCCTGCGTTCATCTTCAAATCGAGACAGCTGCTCCTAACTTGTCCTCCTCTCGTACATGAGCTCGGCCTTCAGCCTGTCAACCTGACACAAAGGCAAACAAACATGACGTGTTTTGACTCCAGCAGCCTTTCTGGTAACTTTTTGGTCAATTTTTTTTCGTTAGTCCACCTCGCACCCATGCGACATTATTCTATACAACCTAAAAAAAATGCATTCCAAGTATTCCATTCTGTTTGATTATATTTTCGTGTTGAAATATATTGTGCATGTATTATGGAGTGAATTTATGTTTAAAGCGTTATCTTGATCTCGTCACATGATTGGAAATTAGGGCCAACCCAGTTCAAATAATGCACTGTTGACTTCCTTCTACAGCCGTCAATGGCAGCAAATGAGATTTAAAGGGTTATTGGAATTTTATTTTGCCGATATCTCCACCATAAGAGCATATTTGCCAAATGAGAAACATTTGCGATTAATGAATAACGGCTGTGTGTGTAATAAACCCTGACCGATTTAGCCACTGACAAAAACACGTTGAATGTACTCAATAATGAAGCTGCTGCAAATCGGCCGACAGTACCTGTTGTCTGAGTCCCAGCAGAGTTTCTGCATTCTGCCTCAGCGCCTTGGTTTCATCGCTCTCTCCTCCCCAGTCCTCCACGTCGCGATACACGCAGGGGCTGGGCGCCCCCCTGCCGGACAGGCCCCGCCCCTGCCGGAGGGGCAGGCCGACGCACGGGGCCTTGGCGCTCCCAAGGCGCAGCGGCGTCTCGTCCTCCAGGCGCGCCAACTTCTCCCGCAGCAGCTCGGCTTCGCTCTTGCGCCTCTGCAGCTCGTTCTGGCAGACCTCCAGCTCCAGGGCGCGAGTGCGCAGGGCCGCCTGGGCCTCCTGACAGCGAGCCTGGCCGGCCTGTTGCTCCGATCGGGCTTCTCTCAGCTGGGCCCTCAGCGCCACGATGTCGCCGGCCTTCTGGCTCAGCTCCGACTGGATCTCCTTCAGTTGCTGCTTGAGGAGGGAGATCTCGCCCGACTTCTGGCACACCTGCGGCCCACCGCGACGTGACGCAATGGGAAGAGATTTTGTTGTTCGTTAGGTTGAATTGGTTGGTCGTGTTTTTTTTCCATGTGCACCTGACATTTGTTGGCGGTTCTTTGAACGCGCCTCTAAAGTGAATGTCAAAGTATGGTTCTGCTTTTCTCCTTTCAGCTACTAAAAACAGACAGACACGTGTACTTTGTAGTATGCAATTTGCTTATATTCGCTCACATTTATTTTTGTGTGAAGGTCAAAAAGATGAGTTTGATGACGAGGGGCCAACAAATTAATCGTCTGGCCAATTTATTTATCGAGGTTGAACTCATGTAAACTAAATGTTTAGAAAGAATGGGTTATGTTTTCTCATACCTACTGTTGCTGACTATTGTTCTTTGTTGGAATATTTGATGAAGTCTCTTCTAGGGTTTCAAAATAGGTTTGGGGTTTCAAATTAGGGTTAGGGTTTCAAAGTAGGGTTTCAAACTAGGGTTAGGGTTTCGATGTTGGGTCTTAAATTAGGGTTAGGGTTTCAAAATGGGGCTGGGGTTTCAAATTAGGGTTAGGGTTTCAAACTAGGGTTTCAAACTCGGGTTAGGGTTTCGATGTAGGGTCTCAAATTAGGGTTAGGGTTTCAAATTTGGGTCAGGGTTTCAAAAGAGGGTTGGGGTTTCAAATTAGGTTTAGGATTTTGATGTAGGGTCTCAAATTAGGGTTAAGGTTTCAAACTAGGGTTAGGGATTCAAAGTAGGGTTTCACAGTCGGGTTAGGGTTTCAAAGTGGGATTAGGGTTTGAAATGAGGGTTTCAAAGAAGTGTTAGGGTTTCAAACTAGGGTTTTAAATTGGGCTTTGGGTTACAAAGTTGGGTTTCAAATTAGGGTTACGATTTTAAACTACGGATAGGGCTTTAATTTCGGGTTCGGGTTTCAAAGTAAGCTTTCTGCTTGAATACAGCTCCACTTATCTGATAAGACTATATCCTATATTAGCACCTCAATGACTTGAACTGTATTTTTCATGCTAGCATGATCCTGCCAGGAAAAAAAAAAAAAAATAAGTGTCACACCTCCCACTTGGTCTCCTCCAGCCGCGGGCCGAGCTGCGTCTGCTCACGCTGGATGGTGGCGCACCTCCTCTCCAGAGATTCCCTGTCCTGCAGCAGAGATGAGAAGTCCTCCTGCAGCTTCTTTTTCTCCTGCTGTAGCTGGAATATCTGACAACACGACAACATTACTGGCTTCATGCAGACACAGAGACGTTGCAAAATTTTACGCAAATTGAAATAAAGCTATTCAGACACAATCAAATCCCAGGACATTAAATTAAATGAGTACGTTTGAGTGCAGAAGAATTCCAAAAGGCCAACCTGCAACTGCAACACCTGCTGCGCCCTCTGGGCCTTCTGAGAGGCCTGCTTCATCTTGGTGGCGCAGTTCTGCCTCAGCTCCTCCATTTCTCTTTCACAGCGACGCTGCTTCTCCTCATACACCTTTTATGGGAAAAAAAAAAGCATTGAGGTTGCAAGGGTGAAGTCAGGTCGTCCATTTTATCGATGTTCAAGTAAGGGGAGGAGCCTCATTTAGTTAGGCCATAGCAATGTCTAATGGAAAGTAGTGATTTGCTGCATCTACGGACAGTTAGAATCCCATTGGTGGGTGTTAAATCTTTTCAGGGATCGGCCCCCAAATCAAGACAAACTTAACCCTGTCTTGCGATGAGATGGGTTTTCTTCCTCTCGCGTTTTGCTCAGTGAGTGAGTTGCCTCGGGTCTCACCTGGCAGATGGCGGCTTCATTCTCATCCAGATTTTCCCGCAGATGCTGAAGCTCCATGTCGCGCTCCCTCAGCTTCTCCTCCAGGTCCCGCACCACCACCTCGTAGCCCTCCGCAGGCGGCGACGAGTGGCCGCACGAGCCGCTGTCCGACAGGGGCTGCCCGCGCCCGCTCAGTGACCCCGAGCCACTGCTCTTACTGGACGACGAACGTCCGCTATCCGAGTGACCGTGAATCCCGATTCCACTTGAAGTGTTTCTGACCAGAACGTGCCCGGGCTCCGGGTGGGCTGACCCGGAGCTGGAGCCCTCGCTGGGGGCCAAACTATAGCCCGTGCTGCTGTGAGTGGGCAGGCTGGAGAGGGAGTTCCTCCCGGAGTCAGACATGGAGCAAGACTGGCTGCTGCGAGCGTTGCACGCCCCGCCGAAGGAGTCGCGCTTGTCTTCCGAAGAGGAGCTACCGCCGCTTGCTGCGTTTGGTCCGCCGGCGGACGCGGCGAGGGGAAGGAGGAGGTTGAGGCTGCCTTGGCTCTCTGACAGACTGCAGCCGCCTGGTCGCGGAGAAAGGTAATGCACCGAGTGGCGATTCTTGGGAACGACAGGCTTGAACGCTGTTGGACGGATCAGCACTTTCTCCATGTTCTAAAAAGGACAGAACGAGACAAGTTCAGCTCTGCTGGAGGTAGACTCGCATCTTGAACCAGTTAAAAAAAAAAACGTTTTCTGTTGTTCTTTCACTCTTTGAGCACCATTGACGTGAATTCTAACAAAGAGTGCCAGCGACGGCATTTGTCGTCAAGTACATTTTTTTTTACAATAGGAATGGGTCTTGGCCAACTCTGGTTTGATCATTAAGTTAGGAAAGTAAAAAAAAAATTAAATTAGGTTAAAAGGTTAAAACATACATAGAAATTATGAATGATTTTAATCGAACATTTTTTATTGTATTATTTACTAACCAAAATACCTGGATAGCGATCGGACGATCTTGTAATACTTTATATAGGCCGCGTTGGACGTAACATTGTCTAACGTCGACAGCGCCATCTAATGGCAGTATAGAAAACTGTGGCCAGTTGCAGCCAATTCTGGAACTAATACATTGAAGTGGCCACCATCGAAAACAAAAAAAAACAGAATGAGTCATTTAAATGTCTTTCAAATCCTACATAACAAATCAAAAAAAAAAAAAAAAAAAACTGCTGATGTACGTGACCTACTGTACTGCCCACCCTGATCTTGTCATCAATAATCTTCTTTTTGCTCATGGTAAGCATCGGCATAATGAAACATCACGGGAATTTTGACCCGCTATCGACTCTGAATTTTGGCTTGTATGAGCAACTGGTGGATAGTTTTAACTGAAACACACAAATACATTGCCCCCCAACACACAAAAAAAATTATTTCTGAGGGACCCATCACGCGATTTGAAGACTCCAAAAGTAACGCTTGGCGCAAACGCAACACTACTCACGACCAAAAGATCACCCTCGATGGATATATAGCGTCATTTCGTCTACTTGCCTTCTCAAGCTGTCCGGAAACTGGGATGAGTTTGGGGGGAGGTCCTCCGATATTGCCATTCAGAGTCCGATTGTCCCGTTGGTCCTCCGAGTCGCTGCAAGGACTGACAGCGGACACGACCACGTTGTCATTCCAATCGCCGACGACCAACTCATTGCTCGCGTATCCAGAGTTCTTGTTCGCGGCGGTCGTCGCGCCCTTGCCGGACGCAGAGTTGCCGGGCCGAGGCTGCTTCTTGGTGGGCAGCGGCGGTGGCAGAACCTGGGCCTGGGGGTGTCGCTCTTGCGTTTGGTTGCAGATAACCAACAGCTGCTCTAAGGAGCTGGCGCTGCGGAGGGTGTCATCCTGGAGGCGGAAGCAGCTGGTGGCCGGCGTCGAGCGCCGTTGCTTGGCGCTAAATTCGCTGGCCGCTCGGCAGTGCCTCTCTTGGTACGTCCGGCCCGATATGAGACTGCTGACGGAACCCATCGCGGTGGCCGAGCTGCAGGAGGTTGGCGGGGAGGGAGAGGAGGAGGGCGGCTGGCACTGCTGGACGTCGACGGCGGGCTTGGGGTGGTCAGCGACAAGAAGAGCCTGAACTAGAGCCATGGCACCGCGACGGCGTTAGCCACACCACGCAGCCTGTGGGAGGAGACGAGAGAAAACATTTGACAGGGCTTCCTCGGTTTAAGACGAAATTCTGCGGCGGATCGCAAATTTAGACGCAAGTCTATCAACTATCCGAAGCTCACTAAGGATGTTCAACATTTTTTTTTTTCAAGCTTGACACCCATACGGGTATTCACCGAAACCGAGTACTGTTACTGCTAGTACTTTTGATGTATTCAATTTACATTTAACACAATGACCAAAAAAATAAATAAAACCAAAAAATCCTTTCTGAATCAGATGACGATTCGCCATTGTGTCAAAAAGCCGCAGTATAGCGCCAACTACTGAAGAGGAGGACTAACTCAATGTCACATTTTTATTTTTTAGCCTAAAGTATTGGTGGCTGGTATCGGCAGGCTGCACAATATCGATACCTTACAATAAGGCCAAAATCAGCTTGATATCGATACCTGGTATTGATACTTGTGGTATTGATACTGAATTGATGCTAATGCTAAGCAGTAGGGGGGGCAGTCTCGGCGAACAAGAACTTCTCTGCTTGCCTGAACAAAATTGAGCCCTCAATGATGTAATCTTTTTTTATTTATTTTGTTTTTAGGTCAGAGTAAAATTTGTTCCATCCGCACAGTGTAATACATTTAATATTTAGCAACTCTGGTGAGTATGATGTATTGTCTTTCATGTTTAAAATCTTTCCAGGTCATGAGCTCCATTTTGACTCTGAACTGCTTGAGATGATGTTGTGTGCTCTGATGTCATAGTGCATTTTTCTCAAGCACGGTTTCTATAATTGCGACTTGATAATGGCACGGGTGCAAAATGCACGGCCTGCCATTGATGCTCCCGCAGAAGAAAAGTCATAATTGTCGTAAATATTGTACGACTTTTATGCCTGAATGGCAAATCTAATGCGCGCACAACAGCAAAAACGTGGATTCTTTATCCTCAACCGTCAACCACTTTATCATTCCACTTATCACCAACGACAGCGTTGCAGTTGACTTTCACACGAATCAAAGCATCAAGTGTGTCTTCTCATTACATATGAAAATCATTTTGGTGATGTGATCACCGCACATAATCGTCAAAATTTTACATCGCGAGCCCCCACCGCCTCGTGCGTTTGGCTAAGGCAACCCCGCCCTGACGAACGCTGCTGCTAATTGCCAATTCCACGAATGAAAATCGAAAGAGACAAATGAGCGAGCGGGTCCGCGGCTGTGATTTTTTTTTTTTTTTGGGCAACGCCGATGAAAACGACGCTTAACTCGATGCCGTGCGTGCGCGCCATTCCAACTGTAAGCGTGGCAGCAGATTAAGTCCTTCCGTTTGCAGATAGCATTATCGGTGTCGGCTGCCCGGGTGAGCACACATCCTCAGCCCGTCGTGCCAAAGCCTAAATCCGTCTGGCCAGGCGGAATAATCCACGGCAGATATAAGTGCACACAGTCTGCCGGGATGAACGAACGCCGTCGCGGCACCGAAGGAACACATCAGTCGGGTTCCGGTGGAAAAAGCTGTCAGGTGATACGCCGCATGAAAGGATCAAATCCTCATCAAATGTTTTGATTGTGACTTCACTTTACGAACATTGTCTATATTGACTTACAAAGTGACTTGTAGAACAAATACATTTGTAATCAATCCTTTACAGCCCTGCAAAAAAAACAAAAACAAAAAAAAAAACTACTGGATAAAAACATTTGACAATGGAAAAGAAATAAAGTGATTCTATAAATTGTACTGAAACTTTACTGTAGGTCACATGTGTCAAAAGTTAAGGCCAGATCCAGCCCGCCACGTCATTTAGGTGTTTAAAAAAAAAAATAAAATAAAAAATCTTGGACAATCTGCGCAACAGATGCAGGCATTGAAATAAGAAAAACAATACTTTCCTGAACAACCTATTGTAGTTTTCAAATGCGAGACGAAACCCCCCCAACAGACTAAAATAACTCCAGGAAGGTAGCCGAGAATCTGGAAGTCACGGCTATCCGGCCCACGAGAAGAAAACAAAGAGGCGGCCTAATTATTTATAATTGATCAGCCAACTGTGCGTTTGGTTTTCTCAGAGACGGTTCTTTGTGGACTGCACATGTGCAAGTGATCCAAAACAATTAACGACATTTTTGCGATCTGATGCTTTCCCATACCCCAAAAATAATAACACCCGGTGAACACCGCCTATGTTTTATCCCTTTCTCCATCCCACTGTTCATTTCCAATTGAAGGAACAATCCTCTGAGATTGTCAAGTGTGACCCCCACAACCCCCCCCTTAGGAGTGGATGCGAGCTGCCCTCCCACCACGGTGACCCCGCTTTTGTTACGACCACTCAGGCAATAAATCCAAAAAGCTAATTTCCCCTCTGATGTTGCAACGCGATTTAAGTCTTCCCTCCATGGGTAAAGTACTAGAAACAACTCCGAGTGAATTTGGACCACAGGAACTTCACCCCAGATGATTAAATTAAAAAAATTTGGGGTTAAAAAGAAGACCCCCAAGGATCAAACTTGTCCAGGAATTTTTGGCCTGAATCCACATTTCCACCTAAAACTTCAGGAACTTGACATAGTTCCTGAATGTCAAAATTTCCAGAGATCAACTATGTATTTGCCGTTTGCAAACAGATGTGATCCAATCAGATATGTTCAGTACTGCAAACCCTGATCGAATGTTTCGTTCAAAACAATAGATCCAATGGCCCAAAAACCAAAAGTTTCTTTGGTCAAAATCCACCCACTTTTTTTTATTATTTTTTTATCCCGCTTATCCCCTTCAGCGTCGCGAGGATCTTGGGCTTATAGAAACAGACGGCTCGCTAGTCACGCTTGCATTTACACTGTCACTGAGTGGTCAGGTGAACGGACCGCGACACCATCAGTGGCCAGGATGACATTTCGGTGGTTGAAAAGCACCGCGATGAGAATATTTCAGTTACAGGAAAGGTGGCGAATGTAGCTTCCGTGTTCCCTCTCCAATTTTCCTCGTTTCACGCATCATCCTCGATATCAGCAAAACAAGGACAGAGAGAAGGAAAACATTTGTCATCAGCCCTAAAAATAGAACACATCTTAAGAGCCTGAAATCGGCCAGATAAGTTTTTCATGGGCTCTTTCTCTCGGCGAAGGCATTTGAGTCGACGTTTAAAAATAAACGCCAATCGAGTCGCAGCCGGCAATCATGGGGTCAGCCCGGGGGCACTTTACACCGCATCCCCCCCCCTTTCGAAAAGTCCGAAACGCCGCGGACGGCTTTAGAAAACAACTCGAAGGCGGTTGTGCGTGCCACCAATTGGCCAAGGATGATGATGACAGACACAAAAAAGCTTATCAGGTAGTTCTCTAATAACAAGGCACACTCGCAGGGTCCGTGATGGGCAAATAATCCCGTTATTATAAAACTGTTAATACCGCCGGCCCATTCCCGAGAACGGAAGCGCATTGTTCCGCGGCAACACATCATTCCTCGCGATCGCACGCAACCCCGGAGCACAGCTGTTCCGGAGGCTCGGCGGGAGGGCGAAGAAAAAAAAAAAAAAAAAGAAGTTTGCAGGGGTGTTGAGACAAAGGCGGACTCGATGGAGGTCATGATGGGGAAGTGGGAGGGGCGTCAAGTTCAGAAGGATTCCATCATTCCAGTACCTGAAAGAGAGGCTCCACAGAGGCCTTGGGAAAAGCAGAACTCACTAATCCCATTTGGCGAGCACACAAGACGCCTTATGATGTCCTAGCAGGGGAAATCAATCGTGAAGGGAGACATAATTACAAATGGTACCCAAATGTGCCGTTTCTTATGGGTCTTCCAAACATCTGCTTCTTTCAGATACCAAAGCAAGGAAGGCATTTGGACTTGAAGACTGATCACGGAATCCAAACTTTGAGATTTTTTTTTTTTTACATTTCCACCTCATTTAGGACATTGAGCATACCGGTCTCTAATGATCTTGACATCTCGCAACGTTTGCTTTTCATCAGTCGTGTCAACATGTTGTTGAGTTTGCTTGCCGACAGCGGAGTTCACGGTGCGATGATCAGAAGGATTTTGCTTCTTGCGAATGCTTCCGTAAAAAAGAACGATGCTAATTTTACCCATCTCGACTCAGCTCGGTTTGGGGATGGACGCGGCGGTGAAAAACCCCATTGTCTTGAACGCATCGGTTGGAAAGAGACACGAACTCAGAATGTGGCCCGTATCCAAAGTAAGGAGAAAAAATTTTAAGTAAGGAGAATGAGGGCAGAAAAAAATAACATGGCAATGATGAATTGGCTCGACTTTTAGCTTAGCGTCAGGCTCGGTACACTTGTAATGTAGTACCGTGGTACCTCTACTTACGAACGTCTCTTCCTACAAAATTTTCAAGTTACGAAACGCTTCAACAGGAAAATATTGCCTCTTGTTACAAAAGAAATTTCGAGATACGAAAGGTAAAAATACAGTCTGGGCTGCTAATCGCATCTCCGAGTTTCCTGAACGCAACATACTTATCGCTGCTCTCCCATTGGCTATTACCCAGCATCTTCCTGGCATTCCATTGGCTAAGAGAGACCTCTACCGACAAAAGCAAAAGTCCTTGGATCAGTTCTTGAAAAAACTGCCAGGCAAAAACCAGAACATAAACAAAAGAGGGCAAAAAAAAACTGATGAGGACGCAGTTAAGTTAAATGAGCATCATTTTTATTCTTTACTCTATTCTTTTTTTTTACATTATTCACAACTCTCATTTATTGTGCAATCATTTCATTGGAACATGTATTTGTTACATATTTTGATGCATTTTTATGCTTTAGAAAACATTTATGTCCGAATTTTTGGTGGGGCTTGGAACGGATTAGGGCCTTTACATGGAAAACACGTCTCGACTTACATAATTTCGTAAATCGAAGTACCACTGTACAGTAGTCTGTTTTTTTTTGCGGATGTTATGTTATGTCGAGGCCCTTGCGTGAAACCAGAAAAACTATCTTTCCAATCAACAGCAATTGTTTAGTCATTTTTAGTGGCCTTCAGTCAATCAGCTGATTGGTCAAAATAGAACTGTCACCATGCCAACAACAACAACAACAACAAAAAATTCTCCCCCAAAAAAGGTTTTTCCTTCTTATGACAAACGGCAACAATGCAAATGAGCAAAACAAAAACAAAAACACCGCGGCCCTTTGTTTACTGTGTCGCATTCCTCTTTGTTTTTGTCACGCCGCGATGATGTACAATCAGCGGTGGAAACACGAGGCGGATCAGACTCATACGAAATGAGCCAACTATTCATCTCTCGAGGGACCCCTCTCTCGCTCTCGTCTTCTCTTCAGCGTGGTGATTCATTTGAAGCAAGAAAAAGAAATCTGGAATGGAAGGCGTTAATCCAATCCGCCACCACCGCCTCCCGCCCGAGCTGCGCGATTTGATTTTCAATCGGGCTTCTGGAGCGGCAACACGCGCGGCGTGACTAACCGTGGGCAAAGCCGGCGAGAGCAACAGGTGGGAAGAGTAATATAGTCGGATCGCAGACACCATCTGAACAAATGCTGGACTAAATATATGGCAACCACAGAAAGAGGCCATAGCTCTGTCTAATACAGTGGTTCTTGACCTTTTTAGAGGTACCGAACCCTTCATGAGTGAAAAATAAATATATATATATATTTTACAAATTCACAATATATATAAAAAAACCCCACATTTATTAAAAACAAAAAAAAAGTCAACAAAATTTCAAGAGATAAGTATACTTTTTTTTTTTTTTAAATTGAACGACGTACTATCACGACAGTCACACGTTGATGACTAAGCGAACTAAATTTCCCACAGCACTGAGTGGACAAGCGATGTCATGTGACCATCTGCAGCCAGCGATGGCCAAGCGGGCGTGTCATAACTAATTAACATGTTGAGTCGGGTGTGTCTTACCCTCCATGGCAGAGGCTCCGTCGAACCCCTGAGACCCAGGTTAAGATCCACTATTCTAATAGTTCCTCTTTGATGGGGGGGAATGGGGGGGGCGGCGTCACAACCCAAAAGAGTTTTGAGTACGACGCAGCACAACATCAGTTAAGCTCAGTCATGAAAGACATGAGAAGAAATTTCCAGCCTGGGTGGCGGCCATTCATCGCGAGAGTTGTCAGCGGGCTAGCAGGTGAGTCAACAAAAGAAAAGATCCACAAGTGCAGGCAAGAAGCCCACCGACACGCACAATCGGTCAATACCACATCACGCTTGCCATTTGTTTGCCTGCCATCCAGCGAGAAATGTCAATTTCAAACACCCCCCAAACCCCCAGCAGTTCACGGGACAACGAATGGGAGTCTTTTCTTTTCATTAGCCGCCAGAAGACTGGAGGTTATATTGTTCCGCCATTCCAACACAGTGACTGGGCTTGTCTGAGTGGCTGCTTACTGTCACCTTCCCCCCACATGGCCTCTCTGTCTCTCTCTGCGTCTCTCAGTGGGCCACTTGTGGGATCACAAACAGCCTCCTGGGTGCCAAAGCTCTTTTTTGTCCACTTTGGCAACAGAAAATACTTGATTGCAACTTTGAACAAAAGCTGGGAGATCAAGCGTCCAGGCGGCTGGGACTTGATTAAGCAGAAGGAGGAATAAGCTCTCCAAAAAAAAAAAAGTTTACCGGTAGTAATTGGCAACAGACGCAGTCTCCCCCACATCCATTCTTATACAGTCAATTTGTTGCTCGTTCTGGACTTTTCTCCCTCTGTTTGCAAGCGTTACCGAGGAAGCAGAGGCCCGGCACTGTTCATGCGCGAGAGGAAAGAAAAACGGGCAGAGTGGGTGACGTTGGGCAGAAAAGTTTGGTGAGGATCTGAAGCGGTGGCAAGTGAGGCGGAGCAACATGAGAACTCGTTAATGTGCGACGTTACCCGGAAAAAGAATCACAGAGTCAATATGTTGATTGAAATTTCTCGCCGGGCGGCCCGGTGTTCCGGTGGTTAGCGCGTCGACCTCACAGTGCAGAGGTTGCGGGTTCGATCCTGGCTCCGGCCTTCCTGTGTGGAGTTTGCATGTTCTCTTGTGTGGTTTTTCTCCGGGTACTCCAGTTTACTCCCACATTCCCAAAACCTGCATGGCAGGCTGATTGGACACTCTAAATTGTCCCTTGGTCTGAGTGTGAGCGAGATGGTCGTTCGTCTCTGTGTGTCCTGTGATTGGCTAGCAACCGGTTCAGGGTGTCCCCAGCCTACTGCCTGAAGACAGCTGGGATAGGCTCCAGCAACCCCCGCGACCCTTGTGAGGATAAAGCGCATCGGAAAATGGATGCAGTGGTCAAGTTTGATGAAGAAGTGTTGTAGTGGACTATAGGAGTGACAAAAACAGTCCAAAAAAAAAAAACTACAATTGAGACGGGTGTTTAGGGTGTTTGTTCGCAAATCATGTCCGCGACTGTACAGTACGTCAAATTAGCTTTATGAGTCTCCCTGTTTTAATGTCACGCTACTTATGTCGCCGATCGAGCTATCGCCACGCCGCCGACGCTCCGCCGCGACGCAGGCCGCAGAAGGATTAACGGATCGGCACCGTAGCGAACGCATCCGTGCGGAAACATCACTTCGCTTTCAAGGCAAGAGCTCTCTCAAGCGTGGGCTTAACCGAACCCTGATCCAACAGGCACGCTCCAAAATTCTCTTTGGGGGTTGACGGCGAGAGCAGCCAGATACCGACAAAAAAGTAGGATGCATCAGACATCAATAAGACGCAAGTCTCGTGAAGACGAGATGGCCATCTGGGGACACAAACTGTCTAGCGCATGCTTATTTATGGCTTCATTTCGAATCAACTTGCCCCGTCCGCGTCGCCGCTGAGAGCCTCCGAAAATGAGGTTATAAGAACGGCCCTGTCGAGGAAAAATTAATAAATAAAAAATAATTAGAACAGACAAAACATCTGTTCATAGCCTGGTCAATGGCCTCCAGGTGCTAAATGAAAGCAGGAACTGATGCTGCGTTGCATTTTGGACACTTTAATTTTCTCTCTCGAGGAAATAATTCAAAGTAATCAATCAAAATGGTGGACGACTAATTTAACTGGGAGCAAGCAGCTGATTGCTTGTTACGCTTCTGGAGCAGATTCGTCGAGCAGCCATTCGGGGCAGATGCAGTCTGGCGCAGGTGGAAAGAGACGAGGGGAGCCGTCTGGTGTGAGAAAGTCGAAAGCTGGTTGAAATTCCTGATCTGCTGGATGTCGTGTTTTCCAGGAGTTTTTCCAGACGCTGACAGTTACCCGACGGCGGTCAGACAGGCAGACACTGGAAATACCACGAGTGTCAATTTTTTTTTTCTTTTTCTTTTTTAAAGACGCAGTGGACTTTTGTCTGTTTGCGAGAATCGATGGTACCACTTGAGATGTTTAACTTTGAGGACGCATTGATCTGAGAACTTAAATTTAGATGTGCTCTGTCGGCAGAAAGCAGAAGTTTTCGATCTGAAATGTCACCACCTTTGCCTCACTTTGCCTCTATCCGTTTTCCGATTTGCTTTTCCCCTCACAAGGGTCGAGGGGGGTGCTGGAGCCTACCCCGGCCGATTTCGGGGGACACCCTGAACCGGTTGCCAGCCAATCGCAGGGCACAC
Source organism: Hippocampus comes (assembly GCF_001891065.2). Lineage (NCBI taxonomy): Eukaryota > Metazoa > Chordata > Actinopteri > Syngnathiformes > Syngnathidae > Hippocampus > Hippocampus comes. The sequence goes on from NW_017842053.1 coordinate 353,747, forward strand.
AGAGACGGACAACCATCCGTGCTCACACTCACACCTCGGGACAATTTGGAGTGTTCAATCAGCCTGCTGTGCATGTTTTCGGAATGTGGGAGGAAACCGGAGTACCCGCAGAAAACCCACGCAAGCCCGGGGAGAACATGCAAACTCCACACAGGATCAGAACCCACGACCTCTGCACTGTGAGGTCGACGCGCTAACCACTGGACCACCGGGCCGCCCTAAACCGTTATTCTTGACTTCTTTATATGGTTTCAGTCATAACCGTCCTCCAAGGGAAACGGTAACTACAATGTGGCCCGCGACAAGTTTGACACCCCCGGTGTAGCGGTTCACTCGCCTGATTTCATTTCTGTCTCGATACCCTAAAGTCAGGCGCAACCCCATCAAGCATAAGCGTCATAAAAAAATAAGTAAATAAATAAAAAATGACAATGGTTGGATCGACTTCCTCCCTTCTTTGTCAGTGTCGTTGATGGAGAACAACAGAGAGAGAGGAAAAAAAAAACGGTGAAAAAGTCAACTTTTATAGGCTTTGTAAAAGAGGCTGCAAAAGAAGTTTTTTTCCCCCTCCCAAACTTCCCTTTGCTTCACCCCCTGCAGCCTGTGACTCAATGCGCCGCGGAGGCCCATTGTTTCGGCACAACACAGGGCACAGAGCTGAGAGAAAAGGTCTGCTACAACTCCCACTTGAGATTTGCCTGCGACGTGAGAGTGGAAGTGGAGCTGCGCTGCGATCGCTTTACTCATTCACTGATTTTATCACGTGTACTTTTCTTTTTTTTTTTTTGGTAACCCAGGCTCTTTTGTTGTTTTTCCAGCAAACATGTTGCACGGAGGCTATCGGCTTGTTAAGGCAGCGGTGCTAAACGAGCTTCTATTACGTAAGCAGCTACGCCTCGGTTCAACTGCGCCGGCTTTGATGTATAATTCACTCGCGCTCATCGAAGAAAATATCCGACGTATGCGTCGACGTACTGAAAGCGTTCGCTCGGAATGCGCGTCGCTGGGAAAGTGGAAAAGATGGCTGGAGGAGGAGGAGGAGGAGGAGGAAGGGGGGTCGACTGGTTTGGAAAAGTCTCATTCAGCAAAGTGAAGAGAAGCCAGGCCCACTTTTAATCTCTCGCCATCTCCGCTTGCTCTCGCTCTCCCATGCTCAGGCTTACATAAATACCTGGCTTGTGAGGTTGAGCTCAACGAGAGCCTTGGAAAAAGTGGATCTGAGGACAATAAGAAGAAGATGAGGAGGAGGAGGAGGAGGAGGGGGAAAAAAAAGCCTGTGAAGTGTCCATATATGAGTCAGCGCAGAAAAGAGGGAGGTGGGGGGGGGGGGGGCAAAAGGGTTCCGTGCGACCTGCAGCACACGTTTACCTCACTGGTTTTCGCACGCAGGGGGATGAGGTAAGCCGCCTTCTTCTGATTCAAAGCTCATCGCCCTCCACCGGTTTCCATTTTGAACGTGACGTCAGCACGCCAGCACCTGGCCATTTATGGCGGCCGCGTTTTACGCGGGGGGGGCAACCGGCGGCCACTTAATGACGGCCTTCGCTCACGCGAAAATGTCAACACGTCACCCTGACTACTACAAAGAGCGGAGGGCACGCTCGGGCATCTATAAACGTATCTCTTGTAATTACACACACGCACGCACACACGGGGGGGGGGGAGAAACGGCGTGTGTCAAAGTGATTCATTCCCTAAAGAAACACAAGTTCTGATACCGCTCGACTGAAGCGGGTGTGGAGACTGCACCTTCTCATCTGCGATGTATTGTATGCCTACAGCAAAGTATGTATGCTGATTGAGGAAAATCCTCCGACAGGCTAACAATCTGTGGGTAAACTTAACCAGCTATTTTTTTTTGGGGGGGGGGGGGTCTTCCAAGGCTGCAATTTCAAATCAATACCCCAACAGATTATAATGAGCAGCATGGGAGAATCTCGTCCATTCCACCACATCACCATTTACCCGAAGAGATTTTACCTCTTTTGCAGAATGTGGAAAATTCGTTGCACAGACCAGATCGAATTAAAAAAAAAAAAAAAAAAAAAAAAAAAAATTTCTCAAAGAGCAAAAAAAAAAAATCTTTCCAAGAGCATAAGTAAAAATCGAACCATTGCGATGGTGTCGTTGCACAAGTCAGGCTCAATCTCCTTTTTTATCTGAGGATGTGGCTGTGCTCCAAACGAACCAATCACTTTCAAACTCCTGTTTAAACGGAAGTCGGCACACACCTGCCACCGTTTCGACCCTCTTTTTAAGCCCGAGTAAAGTTCAGATGCTCTAGTAGGCTTTTCATGTCACTTATTGCCGAATTTAGTTACAGTCACTTAGTTAACACAAACTGAGGATGAACCAACCATCTCAAAAGAAATGCAAAATGGGAGTCAGAACACCCCAGCGACCCTTGAAAGTGCCATTCATGAAACCAAAATGAAGTTTAAGCTGTTCTAGTAGTCTTTTAATTCCCCTTTCCTCCTATTATTATTCTTATGATTATTACAGTTGATTCCGTTTCACCGGGTCACAGTAATGGTGCAAAAGTTATGAAATTGTTGATCTTGGTCTCATTTTTCTCCACAAAAGCCGAGGATTTTAACAGGGGTGTGTAGAGTTTTGAGAACCACATTGATTGATTGATTTTTTTTTTTTTTTTTTTACAAATGTATTTTGCAAGCAACATATAGCGACAGGCACAACAATTAAATTATCTTCCATTAGAAGGCAGAAGGAAATTGTTCTGCGCGTCCACTTTTTTGTCACATTTTTGTTTTTGGTGGTATGATGTGAGATTTTTCTCATTTTAAATGTGTACCATAGCACAATAAAAGTTGGGAAATGACACAAAAGTTGAAATGACACAAGATGTGCTGATGTTTGTTTTGTGGCCATTCCAGGCTCCAAAACACACAAAAACGAATGCCCCCAAATGCCGCAGTTTTCACGTTTTGAGTTCAAAGCTCCCCTTAAATGAACAGTTTGCGCGTGGACACCCTGACCCAAGCATCCAGCGGCTGCTTCCACTTTCCAACGTTCATTATTTCATGTCAGATATGAGAGCTGATTCAAGCTTCCGCTGCCTTGAAGTCCATGATGAGCGTGCGAACGCTGCTGCCACGCAACTTTTTGTGTTCCATTCTCTCGCCTGCATTCGTGAACGTCACATCAACACTCAAAACTTTCCTCTAGCAAACTTTTGCCTTCATGCAAATGAGGCCAAAACGTCAGGATGCTGACTTTGGAGCATTTACAAGACACGCACGGAGCCGTTAACATGATGCAAACACTCACCCCGGTGAGAGCCTGGCATCTCTGCCTCCACTTGGTTCGTTCTTCATTTTGGGCTAAAATTCAGTCCGGCGGGTGTTATGGTCTTAACGTCTTGCCGGCGGCGCCGCCCTCGCCTCTGCGCCGCTCCGACACTTCTTCATCCCCTGGCACTTTTCAAAACGGACGCCCCTCTTTTCTTTTCCTCTCCGGTCCTCCTCGCACTCGTCTCTGCGCTCGCTTCTCGCTGGTCCGCTTTAGCACCGCCTCCAAAACCCCCACCCACCCTCACCGCTCCTGAACCCTCCCTTGCTTT
>NW_017842053.1:357393-363908 GCF_001891065.2 Hippocampus comes
CCCCCCCTCCTTTTTCAACCAATCGTCAGCATCCGACACGCTGTGGTGAAATTATTAACATTAATCAGGTGAGGAGCTTCACAGGAGGAGTGAGGGCGGGACGACGAAGCCACGTGGGATAAATTAGCTAACGTGTGATCACGGGTCTGGAGGTGAGCGAGGGCGTTGATTAGCAAGTAAATCGAAGTCGCCGATGAAAATTTGTCAGATGGAAAAGCCGCTGGAGCATTTATTCAGTATCCTTGAGATGTGGGTACAGGCACATGTACGAGTAGGCCCTCGGTCCTCATGACCGGGATGTCTCTCATTAGAAATGTTTTTTGTTTTTTTTTTTTTCCCCACACTACTTGTGACACCTAAATCTTTGCTAATAAACTACTATGCTACACTAGTAACACGACTAAATACAACTAGTAGATATGTGTCATGCACTCATGGCACCAACATGGCCACTAACACATTATATTTGCCTCACTAGTAATATAGTTGCCCTACGAGTGTACCAAAGCTAGCATGCAGAAATGTCACGGAAGGCAGTAATTGGGGATAAAAAAAAAAAAAAAAAAACGTTTTGTTTTTTTTTCCTACAAGTGCACTGAACTTGATAAGGACTAAATGCTCAAATGTCTTTGCATACAGATGCGCAGGGAAAAGAAGCACCCGTCGAGGCTTTTTGCAACCTGATCCACCGTCGGGATGCTGAAATGAGGTTGACTCCAGCTAATGCACGTGATTAATGCACCAACTGTTTCAGCATCGGGCTATTTGCAGATCTCACGCACGCACGCGCACACACACACACACACACAATGCTGAGTCTTGTTGCGTGCCAAAGTGGACAACCAGTAAGAGCTGAGTAACGCTGGACACGAGCAGACGTGAATGCGTGTGTGTGTGTGTGTGTGTGTGTGTGTGTGTGTGTGTGTGTGTGTGTGTGTGTGTGTGTGTCCTTTTTCCACTTCAACTTTTTACTTAAACTTTACTGGTACTCCCCATGAGTCCCTCGGTGGTCAACAAGTGAAAAGAAAGTTCACTTTAGCTCTCCCCCGCTGCACTTTGCTGCCATTAACACCGATCACCTCGCCGCGAAGAGTAACACAAAAAAGCTTTTGATCCTCGCACGCCCGTGTGTTGGCGCGTGCGTGCATGTGTGTGTGTGTGTGTGTGTCAATTTGATTTTCAGCATCCCAATGTGCAAAGAAAAAAATGTACCGTATGAATGAACGACCTCGTGTGGTGGCAAAAATTTGGGTTCAGTGACAGTGAAAATCCATAGCCAACTTTTGTATACGTTTGTTGTCTTCACCTTCAATGAATGGCCTATTTTAAAACTGTTTTCATATATAGGGCGCAACGCATTCTAAGGTGCACAGAATCGAAGCTACAATAATGGCTGAGGTTGCGTTGTACATCCACTAGATGGAGCTACGCTAAAGGGAATACAATACAATGCGGCTTTATTCATATCGAGCTTTCACAACCGCTGCAGCTGCAACAAAACGCTTTACAGAACATTTAAAATACTACGTCCAAGAAATCCGAATATGGATCCATATATAAGGCGCAACGGATCAAAATGCGCAGGGTCAGCTTCTGAGAAAATTGAATGCTTTTAGGTGTGAAAATATGGTACGTAACAGCCCAAGGGCCCGATTTTACATCTGAGATCAGCTTTCTAGCAAAAACACCATTATTTTGAAAATGGAGAGACCAATCATTTTTTTTAAACCTGAAAATGGAAGGTTTGCCATTTTGCTTCCAGCCTAACAGCAACAGATGCCAATACCTTGAGTGGCAAATTTCCCGTGAAGACAAAACAGAGACACAGCGGCACAATGTTGTCGTCTAAAACTCGAGAAACTATTGGACTGCCACATGTTGATTTCTTTCATTCCCGGATTAGAAACTTGCTACCAGGCACATTGCAGAATTTCTCGCAAAGTGGCAGGCCGTAAATCTAACTCACACCTGGCCCAATGACAGCAATGACTTGTGGGCCACAGGTGCTCAGATCTGGAAGGATTACGGGTTTGGCCAAAAGGAGCACGATATATAACGGTCACACTGTAAAAAGTTGTAAGTTTCAAAGTAGGCCACAACTCATGGCCAGACGCTCACATGCAGACTAACTGGCCACGTTGGGCCAAGCGCACTTACAGTAAGCCCCTGGCATCACTCACTAGGCTGGTAGAAGTGCTTAAAAAAAGGTTACGTGGGGATGTCGACGACAATCCTAATTTCCAGATAACCAATGGTCCTGATGTGACACTTTTTTTTTATTTTAAAATAGATGGAGGACAGTGAGCTATCTGTATTATTAAGAGGTACCGCGTCAATACAAGCGGTGCAAATCGGTGAGGGACGGGGACAGCTGGGCCTGGACAAGAGGAAACAAGGAAGACTGTGACGGGGGGGAAACGCTGGTAGGAGGATAGAAAGACAGCTGCAGCCGTGTTGTTGTCCGCCGCACACGTTTATCTCGGCGCACATCTCGCTCACCCCCCCCCCCCCCCCCCCCCCCCCCCCCCATTTCAAGGTCAGGCTGCAGTGTCGCATGGCCCGCAGGAGGCTCAAAACAACAAACAAACTCCGCGCTGTAAATTGCGATGAGGAAACACGTTCAAACTGGGGTTCGATGAGGTGAAAAGTCATCTTACAGAGAGGAAATCTGATTTCGTATCCAGCTGTGGATCGCTGACCCCTTCAACTTGGTGTCACCCCATACTCTGAGTGACATGCATAGCCAAACCCGATCCCTTCATTCATTGACTCTTCAAAGATGGACAGGAGTTTTCACACCACTAAAACCAGCGCATAGGGAGCTTCCTCAGATTTTGTCCCGTAGATGCGGTGAAGTGTGTGGGTCTTTACCTCACTCCGATGCTCAAAGTGCTCCTCCTGAAGGTCTGGTGGAGACAGAGTGATGGCAGACAGACTCATCCCAGGACGCGGCTCATTTCTGGGCCTTCCTCTGACTAGCCACTAGCCTGCAGAAAAACAAAAAAGCAGACTTTATTCAGGCAACCTTGGCAGATCTTCAGATGCATGGCAACCATTATGTAAGCAGAGTCGAGGTGAGGATTGTGAAGAGGGGGTAATACTGCCCCCATCTGGCGATGCGTGCATTTTGCAAGAGGATTAAAAAAAAAAAAAAACGCCAAACGTTTTTGTTGTCATTTGTTAGCTCAAAAAATACAAAGCATTTTTGGATGGATGTTTTCACTTTTTGTGGAATATTTTCCGGTAGTAGACAGGTAGCACAGTGGGATGGATTGCTTGGACAGAAAATGGTTGAATCGGGTAATAATACATGGAGCGTAATGATTAAGGAGCAGTTCATCCATTTTGATTTTGAGCAGAGCCTCTGATCTTGAGATCGCCAGGTTTAGTTTTTTCTGCGACGCACTTCTTGTGATGAGGTCAGCGATACGAGTATTGATTTTGGCGTAAGTGGGGCAGGTTTGCCAAGGCCGTCTTTCATGAAACGGGCATCTTTTTGCAGGCAGTTTTTTTTTTCTTTCTTGTCAATGTTGAGAAAAATGGACGCCGAATAAGGAAATACAGCGGTGACTCTACTTACGAACGTCTCTTCATACGATATTTTCAAGTTACGAAACTCCTCAACAGGAAAATATTGCCTCTTGTTATGAAAGGTAAAAATACAACTCAACTGTATTTATAGAGCACTTTCAAACAGCCATCGCTGCATACAAAGTGCTGTAAATGGAGCAACTAAGATACAACAGCAAAGCAATAAATCAGTAACAAAGACGGTAGAAAGCACCAAACAGTAAAACTAAGATCAAATCTCATGCATTTGTTACATATTTGGATGCATTTTTATGCTTTAGAAAAACATTTATGTCTGAATTTTGGGAGGGCTTGGAACGGATTAGGGCATTTACATGGAAAACGCGTCTTGACTTACAAAATTTTCTACTTAAAAAATTTCTTCTAGAACCAATTCATTTCATAAGTAGAGGTACCACTGTACGGTGATAGCCTGTTATATCGCTGTTCATAGTTCAAATTTTTTTCTATGTATCATTGCGCTAAAAGGTGTCCCCAAGCATCCCAGATGTTCTGGCCCTTCCCAAAAAAGGGACATAGAGCGTGACGTTTTGGGTTGAAACGAACTCGAAGGTTTGCGATTACATTGATTGCGACGTCTTAAATAATCACTGACGTGATGGAACCATCACATGGAATTGATTCTCGATGATCTTGACGCAAAAAAAAACGCATAACCTTGTGTCACCTCTGATGGGAACACCCACGGGGTGCAGACGAGCGCGAGACAATTAATCCTCGCGTTGGATAGATGACACGGCCGTGGCCGCTTATGTCCTCACAGCGGTCGCCACACTTAAAAGCGGAGTATCGGATTGCGACTTCTTGCGCTTATCAAGGTTGCGCCGCTCGGGTCGGGGCGCATCGCAGACAATTCCGCGGTCGCACTGACTGTACAAGGTTAGTCCAGGTCTTGACTGTGTTCCGTCATTTTGGAGAGTTATGCTGCAGTGGAGGGTTGAAGGAGAAAGTGGGAGCTGTCAATCAAAATGTCAGGCTGAAACTGGGTCAAGGAGATGGAGCGATCATTACCTCCTCCAAGGAGGTTGCGCGTTTGGCTTCAAGGTCTCGCAAAAGGGGCATAAATTACACTGGGAGCTTTTACTGGTCATTGTTCAGTCCTTTTTTTTTTTAACTGTCGTTTTATTTTATGGGTTTATGACAGTATGCTTACTTTCTGTAATGCCCTCACATGTGGGAGAGGAGAACCACATTCACCAGTGTACTTTTCCGGTGTTTATTGACCGCAAAAGGCCTCTAAGCAGTATTTTCTTTACATTTTATGCTTACAATTTTTGGGGGTATTCAAACGAAGGGGTGTCCCGATACCACTTTTTCATTTCCGATACGATACCGATATTGCAGCCTACAGTACGGTCTGATACCGATATTGAAACAATACGATACCAGTAGATACAGTATGATACATGCATTTATTTTTATTTTTTTGTATTAAATATTAGACCTGATCAAATGATGCTTTTCAAACAAAGAACAACAGTCAACTGTTTAGATGACATGCGCTCTGCATCATGCTCGATCCAGACGATGCTGGAGAGAAGAGCAGGAGCGCAGTCTGGAATAGACTTCTTGGATATGAGTGCTAATATCGGAATTGACGACTGATAAATCAGATACGTTTTTTAAGTTTTTTTGGGTGGGGGGGGCCAATATCATTATGGGATCAGGACACTATTATTAATACATGTTTATAAAGTGTATTGTAATAAATTTAGACTGACATTAGCGAGAATTCTCAAAATGTATTCTCTGGCTGCTTGTTGGGACGTTGAATGAAAATTAAAAAAACAAAAACAAACAAACAAAAAAAAAAGCTTCTTTGTTGTTATAATTTGCCCCGTGTGATGCTTGGCCCACTTTTCCAGCATGCTCACAATTGTCTAAGCACGCGTACATAGAACATGATTTGCTGCTTCAATTCTTGACTTTTATTCGTCGGGGATTAGGTGGCAGATGACGCCCGAGCCATCAGAAGAAGCAAAGCCGAGGAGAGAACGCAAATGCGATTCTTTGAAAGAGAGAGAACGAGCGATGAGCTGAAGAGTTGGCAAATGCGCCGAGAAACAAGCTGTAATCGCTGACCTCCAAACTTCCAACGCAAGACAAACGGCCGTGATTAATGAGAGCCATTCGTCTTGGCGGCAAAGCAAAAGATGTGTCGGAACCGGCGTTCGCGAGTGCTGCTTTGACAAACCCCATCTGCAGATTATATTTCACTCCCGTCTTGTTAACGCACATCGAAGAATAAATGGAAGTCAGGCTCAGTGCAGTTTAGGCCACTAGAGGGCAAACTTCTGACCGCTACAGTCATGGCTCGCCGGATCCGTGTTCAATTTTCTGGATTCGCTCGATCTCAGATTATAAGAATTTTATTTCATGGGTTTTGGGCTATTTGGCGTGATTTTTTTGCAGGGATCATACGTTAAAACAGACTGCCATGGCAGTAAGGGTGAGCCAGGAGGAAAGAATGCATAAAAGAGAGAAAATGTCCAAAGTTCGGGATCGTTTTACACTTAAAAAAAAAAAAAAAAGCAGATAAAGTTCCATGTGTCTACAGCAACAGAGAATGGGCTTCAGCGACTGCACCTGTATGGTAAAGTCAACACCGCTGGCTAATTTAATATCGCCAACCGCCGCTCGTTAGAATGACACGTAAAACGCTCAACAGGTGGTCAAGACCGCGTAACTCCGCACGCAGACGGGCTAATGGTTAACCACTTAACAGAAGGGGGCAACGCAGCCAACTCGACACTCATTTGACGACTCCAATGTCACTTAAGGACCCCCCCCCCTCCCTCCTCACCCCTCCCACCACCACCGATGCAAGCACGGGGAGAAACTGCAAACTTTACACAGGAAGCCACAGTAACAAATGAAATTCAGATGTCAAGCTCTCCACTGTAACCCCCCCCCCTTTATTGAAG
>NW_017842053.1:363927-366932 GCF_001891065.2 Hippocampus comes
TCCCCCACCTACAGTTAGTAAAACACCCCCCCCCCCTTCCCTCCAGTCAGCCACTGTTTACGGAAATACTGTATTGTATTCTTTTCCAACCTCCAAGACATCTTTCGTCTTGGTGGCCAGATTAGATGAGATAAAGAGACTTATTTTTATTAACCCCCCCCCCCCCACCTCCCAAAAAAAGCTTGACTGTGAAATCTCAAGAGCATGATGCTGCATGTTCGGATAGGAGATGACGAACGAGGGTCTTGAGTGGGAAATCTGTTCGACGTGGTGCGCAGGGGGGGAACAAAAGTTGACCACTCGGTCGAAAAGAAAAAAAGAAATACAAACAATCTCATACCAAAAGGCGCCTGGAATGTTTCCATTCGCCCTTTTTTTTTTTCGGTTGTCAAAAGCGCCGTCTTCGCCTTTTATGCTTCTCCGAGGTAGTTGCGCTTTCATTCGTCTGCCCTTCTTATCTCTTCTGTTTTCTCTGTCTGGCGCTTTTTTTTTTTTTTTTTGGAAATTCTTTTTCCTCCCGAACACTTTTCTATGAACAGACGCCTCCGCTCAAAATGCAAATGAAACAGACAGATGAAGTTGCCACGGGGGGCTGTTACACACACACACACACACACGCACACACACACACACACACACACACACACACACACACACACAGTCAACGGCAGCATCTGTCGGCGTCCGTCTCCGCTGGCTTCGAGGAGCTTTCGACAGCAACAACTTGAAATGACTTGAGAGGCGGCGGTGGCGGGCGCAGATGACGATTCGCCCATAGCCAAGTCACGTTTTTGCCGCAAATGCCAATCACACACACACGTGTTAATAACGATGTCACCAAAACGCATGGAAAAACGATCCCATTTCAGTCTCCGGGGGGAAGAAGTGATGTGGCACGAGCTGTGATGAAAAGCAGACTTTATGTTACACGTGTGCATGACTGCGAATGCATTTGCGCCAATGAATGACATTCTGTCCGCGCGTTATTGGAGCACACAAGAGAGGTTCTGTCTTGTGGAACGGCCAAGCCATGAGTGAGCAAGTCAAACAGTAGCGGGACAGTCCACGCAGGATTAAACGTGTTGTTGGGATACTCTGTGGATCTAAAATTCCGGCGGGTGGGTCTGGTTGGCCGTGCTATGCACTTTCTGGGCAAGTAAGTAAGCAAATGGTCTGTCTTGACGATGCTCAATTGAAATGAACGAAGCCAACATTCCGATTATGGTTTGGATCCATCGCTTGCATTTCTTGTGGGTTTATTTTTTATTTTTTTAAATTTTTTTGCAGTTAAGGTCAATCTGGTTACAATGCGGATACGATGTCGTTTTGAGCGTGGCTTTTGGGGGCGTTCGGAGGAAGATAAACGATGCTCCCTGCGGCCCCCAAAAAAGACATTTGTGTTAGTTCACCCCAAAATTTCATCTGGATCAGTGGCTCTTAACCTTTTTTGGGGTACTGAACCCAAGCAATGAATATGCACATTCATCGAACCCCTTCATGAGTGAAAAATAATTTTTTTTAACAAATTCAAAATATGAAAAAAAAAAAAGAATTTTTTTTAAAAACGTGTTTTTTTTAATTCAAGAGATAAGTATACTTTTTTTTTTTTTTTTTAATTGTACGACATACTATCACAACAGCCGCACGTTGACGACTGAGCGAACTAAAATTCCCGCAGCATTGATTGGACAAGCAATGTCATGTGACCATCGGCAGCCAGTGATGGCAAGCGGGCGTGTCATAACTAATTAACATGTTGAGTCGGGTGTGTCTTACCCTCCATGGCAGAGGCTCCGTCGTACCCCTGAGACCGATTCACCCAACCCCCGGGGTTCGATCGAACCCAGGTTAAGAACCACTGATCTGGATCCATACTTAACCCTTTCAGGGACAGCGGTCACTACAGTGGGCAGCCTATCATATTATCAGGTTGCAGGCTGCATGAAAGGGTTAAAGAGTCATGGCTTCATTGAGAAACAAAAAAATAGAAGAGTACATTTATCCAAAAACATGGCACGAAGCAGGAAATCTGATCCGTAATCAGATAATTGGTCTGCCGTGATGCCAAAACCAATTGTTGGAAATTGCTTTCAACGCAACAGGGCGGAAGAAAAAAAAAAAGCGCCGGCCTGACGAGCATTAAATCTTCACACCCATTTTACCGTTTATTTTACCGTTTAACCATTCGACGCGACACGCGACAGTGGATGAAGATTTTTACCTCGATTTTGACCCAATTCTCCGTTTGGAAGGTCCTTGGTTTGTGGCCGCTCTGCTCGCTAATACTTTTGACGAGGCCCAGGCGAAGAAGGTTGCTTGTTTTGTGTCGAAATCATTCTTATGAGTCATCATGTCGACGTTCACCCGAGACGTTTTTACCTTGAAGGGAGGGGAGGAAGTTTCACACGTTTCTGGATTCAAAAGTGATTACGGAAAACGAAAGGGAGTCGCTGCTGCTTGCCGTGTTCGGATCAACAGTCCGTTTTGGTTGGCAGCGCCAAGAGACACGACTCGCTTTCGTCTCCTGGGGTCATTCAGGCAAATCCACAAGTTCATCATAACCTCAGTGACCGTCGAATGCTTAAAAGATCAAGCCTGAGATGAAGTTTCAACAACTTCCACGATCTTCCGTTTTAATGCTCCTCTGTGGAGATGAGCTGCGTTCACGTTTCCCCACCGATGTGTTGCGGCAATCTTCATCTCTCACGCTCACACAAACGCACAAACACGCACGGGCGGCACACAAACACCGCGCGGGGTTTTTTTTTTTTTAACTCGCAGATGAGTGGCAAAGGCCAGCGCTCCCACGTTTGCGTGACAGGCGTTTTTTTTCTTTTTACGCCCTCGGAGTAATCGTGTGTGTGCGTGCGTGCGCAACGCTAATGTAGACTGACACGAGGACTGACATGGATGCTGAGCTGTGCTGCGCTGGGCCAGGCGGTCTAACCCAGCAGCGGGGATAAACTATAAATAGACTATCTCATCCAGCCCCAACACCCCCCCCA
>NW_017842053.1:369046-389278 GCF_001891065.2 Hippocampus comes
GTGTCATAACTAATTAACATGTTGAGTCGGGTGTGTCTTACCCTCCATGGCAGAGGCTCCGTCGTACCCCTGAGACCGATTCACCCAACCCCCGGGGTTCGATCGAACCCAGGTTAAGAACCACTGATCTGGATCCATACTTAACCCTTTCAGGGACAGCGGTCACTACAGTGGGCAGCCTATCATATTATCAGGTTGCAGGCTGCATGAAAGGGTTAAAGAGTCATGGCTTCATTGAGAAACAAAAAAATAGAAGAGTACATTTATCCAAAAACATGGCACGAAGCAGGAAATCTGATCCGTAATCAGATAATTGGTCTGCCGTGATGCCAAAACCAATTGTTGGAAATTGCTTTCAACGCAACAGGGCGGAAGAAAAAAAAAAAAGCGCCGGCCTGACGAGCATTAAATCTTCACACCCATTTTACCGTTTATTTTACCGTTTAACCATTCGACGCGACACGCGACAGTGGATGAAGATTTTTACCTCGATTTTGACCCAATTCTCCGTTTGGAAGGTCCTTGGTTTGTGGCCGCTCTGCTCGCTAATACTTTTGACGAGGCCCAGGCGAAGGTGGCTTGTTTTGTGTCGAAATCATTCTTATGAGTCATCATGTCGACGTTCACCCGAGACGTTTTTACCTTGAAGGGAGGGGAGGAAGTTTCACACGTTTCTGGATTCAAAAGTGATTACGGAAAACGAAAGGGAGTCGCTGCTGCTTGCCGTGTTCGGATCAACAGTCCGTTTTGGTTGGCAGCGCCAAGAGACACGACTCGCTTTCGTCTCCTGGGGTCATTCAGGCAAATCCACAAGTTCATCATAACCTCAGTGACCGTCGAATGCTTAAAAGATCAAGCCTGAGATGAAGTTTCAACAACTTCCACGATCTTCCGTTTTAATGCTCCTCTGTGGAGATGAGCTGCGTTCACGTTTCCCCACCGATGTTGCGGCAGCATCTTCATCTCTCACGCTCACACAAACGCACAAACACGCACGGGCGGCACACAAACACCGTGCGGGGTTTTTTTTTTTTTAACTCGCAGATGAGTGGCAAAGGCCAGCGCTCCCACGTTTGCGTGACAGGCGTTTTTTTTTTTTTACGCCCTCGGAGTAATCGTGTGTGTGCGTGCGTGCGCAAAGCTAATGTAGACTGACACGAGGACTGACATGGATGCTGAGCTGTGCTGCGCTGGGCCAGGCGGTCTAACCCAGCAGCGGGGATAAACTATAAATAGACTATCTCATCCAGCCCCAACACCCCCCCCACGCACCCCCCCATATATGTCTACCTCTCTTACGAATTCATTTTTGAACAGTTTATGCTCCACTTGCTTTACAAACACAAACATGCGCACACACACACACACACACACACACACACACACACACACACACACACACCCCCTTTCAAAGTGGTTTTTTTTTCCATCCCTTCAACTGCTCGGAAAACAACACAAAAATTGCGAGTAATTGACTCCATTCTCAAATGGTTTATATTGTAAACTGTAATTGGCCGCAGACGCCCCAACATGGCAGCAACTTCAGAACCGGGATGCCATCAAACGGTGCCAAACCGATATACCGATTTGGCTGGAGCACAAAAACGGGGGACGGGTTCACTGTATTTATGTTTTTTGATGCGGCCCTGACCCATATGCGAGGGTATTACAGTACTTTAAGTGCGCCATTTTGGCGGGACGCCTTTGCATCCGATTACTCGATTATTCACTGGTGAGAAGGCACGGGGGAGTGGGGGTGTGGGCTAGTTAAAGCGGGGAAATCGGTTGGGGTGAGTGTTATGTAAGCGATTCTAATCCCTTCCCAACCTCGCACCGAAAATGAGGCAGCATGACACTGCCCTCATTTCACACGCTGCCCCCTTCCTCCATTTCGTCTTCACCTTCATCAGGTTGATCTACGAGTGCTCCTGACCATTACGACAAATTCTCACATCGGTCGGCGAGCAGAACGTTCTGGGAGAAAGCATTTGGTGTAACTGACTGTTTCATCACAAAGATGCTTCCGGCGTTCCACATTTTAAAAGATAACATCTGAGCTCTCTTATACAGAGCTCGGACCCGTTCAAAACACCCAGGCGGGGTACACCCTGACCCGCTTGCCAGCCAATCACAGGTCACACATCGAGAAACAACCAATTGCGCTCACAATCCCACCAAGGGACAATTTCGAGTGTTCCATTAACCTACCGTGCATGTTTTTGGAATGTGGGAGGAAACCCACGCAGGGAACGGGGAGGAACATACAAACTGGGAACCGGAATCAAACCCATGACCTCTGCATTGTGAAGCGGACGTGCCAAGCAGTTTTTACGCCGTACCGCCCCGTCAAAACAATGACAAATATTCAAAGCAAGACTCTAACCTCGCACGGTGCGACCTCATCACATGACACGTCGCGGTTGTAATCGGCGGAGGTGTGCTTGGCTCAAAGGGGTCGGCAGATGTAGTTTTGCCGAGGTGTGTTCGCTTCAAGCTGCTGAACTAGAACTACTTCCTGCTTTGGTGTTAAAATGACCTTCTGTTCATTCATCGCTTTTACACTTAACGACACTTTGAAGAAACAAAAAGAAGACACGCTCACGCAGTTCTCCATATAAGAGGCCAAGTGTGTTCGCTTCAAGCTGCTGAACTAGAACTACTTCCTGCTTTCGTGGCTAAGAATCATGGGAAATGTAGTCCTACTAGCCTAATGCTACATTCTCCGGTTAGATCCAACATAAGCTGAGCTGTGCTGGACCAGCACGAAGTAAACGACACAGCCAGCTTCCGAAAGCTGCTGGGACCGAGCAAAAAAAGTTTGGGTAACGCTGAGTGCATTTACTTGTTGACAAGCGTTGAACCGTCAACCGAGATGGCATTTAGCCTTAGCCAAAGTAATAACACAACCTCCCCAGATTGACTAGCGATGTTCAAATGTTATTTTTTGTCTGTCGGAAGACCCCCTTCACCGCTCGAAGCAACCCCCCGTAGCAGCGCTACCCAGTATTTCATGTCCAGTCTGAACTTTGCATAACAGCACTAAATCTATCAAATAAATACTGTTCAATTACAATAAACCATTTAACATAGAATGATTTTTTTTTAAATAAATCATGCATCTTATGACCTGGATCGTCTAATGTATGAATATTTTTTTTTTTACAGGCCTGCTCATTGCCTAATGGTCCATCAATTACAATGACTAATTACATTACATTAGACAGGGTTTTGGCCACAACACCAAAACAGAATAACGAAGTTGATGATTGGCAATAAGAGTCTTTTGATACAAGATAGCAAAGCCCCCCACCCGAGGAGGGTGGTCCGTGGTACCAAGGATCCCTCTTAAGCCGCCACAAACTCAGCAATCCCCCTACTCAGACAGGATGCTCCAATAAACTTTGACCCAGTTCTGTCTGGTGGACAGTGGCTGAGTGGGGTGACGCCAAAAGAACCCCAACACAGCGAGGGTCCCCCCCTGTCCCAGCCTGATATGATATGAATATCAAAGGCCGATGAGGACAATGCATCTTTTTAATGTCAAATGCCAGAGGGAAGCTTCAGGACGCATGCATGAGAAAATAAATCGCACTGGTCGGTCCAGTTCATTGAAAATTCATCCCATAAACACACACATTCATCGCATCCCCCGCCGAGGACTTGATTTCAGTTTTCTGCTGATCACACACAAGACAACCCCCGCTCCCCCTCACTCCAACATCCTCCTCCAATTTTTTTTTTTTTTTTTAAATCCGTTCCGTGCCTCGCGTTTCCAAGAAATCCCACTCAGCAGACGGACGCAATCCTCCATAACCAATTCTCGGCAGGACAATGCAGAGACGACAAAGACGCGAAGGCCCAGAGCACCTTTTGTCACTGGAGTTGCGTCATGCTGAGAACAAACCAGAGAGAGCACCTATCATTCGGTATGCATTTCCATTGTCACAACTTGGAAAGGGTGCCAAAATATGGTGTTGCTGGGGTACTAGCCACCGTAAGATGGAAAATTGGGCTAAACAAGCCTTTCCCCAAACATTTTAAGTCATGCAGCCCCTTCAACAGCCCCCCCCCCACAGAGTTGCTCCTCCCCTTCCCCCATCACAAAGTATACATCGCATTGAAACGTTTGCTAACTGCAAAGCTAACAGCCGATTAGCAAACTTTCCCCAAATCCCTGCGTCGACGTGACTTTGACAGCCGCTTGGCCCGCCCCTCGGACGGACCTGGCGCTGATGGACCGACTCGTGACGGAAGCGCGCAATGATATTTATCTAGTCGTCTGACAGAGCGACCGCGAACGACCCCAAAAAAAAAAATTTGTTTTTAAGTTGTGTCGTTTGATGAAGCCATTAACCTCACCGCTTGGTGAAAAAAATGACTCATCACTTCATAAAGCATATTTGACAACAGCCAAATGTTCCGGGACGTCATCCAGGGGCCTGCCGAGATGTCTTGGGAACTCACAGGGGAGAAGGACAAGCTCTTGCGCAACGGGGTAGTGGGAGTTATGTTGCGGATACCGCAGCTGGGATAGAATCCCAAGAGTTTCCCATGAAAACACATGCCAGCTATTAAAAAAAAAAGGCTCAGGCCGAATCAACATTTTCTTCGGTGCAGGAAATTGTAAGTGCATACAAAACTTCATAGGCCCTCCCTTCCTCACGTCTCAGCCTCTACAAGACAAAACCCGCAACAGTTTACAAAGATCAGTCAGCTGACACAGGAAGAGGGGGGGGCGGCGGGCGACGACGGGGAGGGTCCTGTACGGATATTGCCATGGGGTCATCTGGCAGATGCATCCTCCCAACTCCCACAACATTTGGCCAAGAGGATTTCGAGAAAAAAAAATTGTCGTAGGTGCAAACATGGCGTCAACAGATATTTTGCTCGCTTACGTTACCTCTTAGGAGGTGGAACATCCTGAAAAAGCTCATTCTGCTGAATCAGATCATCTTATTATTCTTTTTTTTTTTTTTTTTTAATGGAAAGAACATTCCGAGCAAGAAGAGACAGCTGCGGGAGTTATGAGAAACTTTTTTTTTTTGGAGCTTAAATTTCATGCCTTTGGATTTCTGGCCATGCATGCCAACAACCGGTTAGTTCTTCTCGTTAGCCATAAAGTGGCTAAAAGCAGAAATGCAACACCGAGTCTTCCATTCAACAAAATGTTTGGGAATTATTTGTGATTCCGCCTCTTAAAGTCAAACACTGAGCTTAAGAGTGAACATTCGGCTGTATAAACGGGTGACTGGCGGCTGCATTTGTGGCCGTTCAGATATTTTTTCGCTCAGCCAACCGCATCTGCGCCTATAGCCGTCTTTGAAATCAACAGATGGAGGTCTGCCTCTGTGTTCTTTACTGCCAAGCCGAAGGAGCAGGAAACAATATTGGCCAGTGAATCTGTGCATCTCAAATAATAACATCTGGATCTTCCTGTGCTGGGGCCTCCAAACCCGGACCAATTCCTCTCATTCATCAACCTTGTCTGCAATGCCTTGCAACCGTGTGTGCGTGCGTGTGTGTGTATGTACATATCTGTGTGTGTGTGTGGTCTGCTGTTTCAGCACGGGTCCTTCGGGCCCTCGTACATCAGCCTCCTGACACTTGGCGACATACGAGACAGCTTGAGCGCCCTCCATGCAGGAACAAAGTGGAAGGGTAGGACGGAAAAAGACGGATGAAGGGGACGGCCGAGATGCCATTTCAGCAAAGGCGGCGGCTGGCCGTGTCGAGCAAAAACGGTTTGACTGGCCCCGCTAATGATGGATGCTCGGGAGCAGTCGGCAGACGTCGGCACCGCCGCTTTCCCCGGGTGATGTGCGGCACGGCCACTCGTGTCCATTACACGCTCGGCGAACGATTCCAGCTTTGCTTACACGCTATAGAGGCTTTCAGAGCTTGCCACTATCGGATTCCAATTGATCTACTTTGGCTCATGAGACACTTTCAGTATAGGGGGTCTTTGGTTTGCAGGCTTTCCGACGTCATTTCCAAGTTATGAACAAGCTGCGATAGTATCGTATGACTGTCTAAAATTTGTTCCATTTTCAAGTGTCAACTCAAAACTGTAAGATGACTCATTATTGTTAGCTGGTTTAAAATATAACATTATAAATTGGCTGATTTATTTTTTGATATTAATTTTTTCCCCCCGATATGAAAAAAAAGATGCCATCTTTGCATTAGATTAAAAAAAATCATAATTAAGAGTCACGTTTTCATTTTCCAACTGCCAAGTGACAATGAAAAGACGTACAAGGATACGTTCGATTTGCTTCAAGCTAAAGTGCTTCAAGCTCTTTATTTGTCACTCCCATTTGAAGTTCACGACGACAAAATAAACGGGAATAAAACATCGCATATTTAAACACCAAAATATTCAACTAAAACACACTATTTTGTCAGAAGGTGTGCTAGCTTAATGCGAACAACGCGAAACACAAACACAGGAGACATTTTACTTTTCTCACCATACATTTTTGTTCATATCTAATTTCATATTTCATTGGGCTCCCGTTTATTTGATAGTTTAGTAAAATATTTAAGAAAAAAAATGTAAATATTAAATAAATATCAACTGCACCTATTAACGACACACATTCGTCTCTGTTCGCGATTGACACTGGTGCGTTATGACGTGTAAAAATTCCGGTTACGTCATCACTCGGGGAACAGAACATCGTCAAGGTTCCACACAAGTTGGACAACAGACAGGCAGTACGGCCTTGAATTATTTATCTTATGCTTCCAAGTCTGTAAAAGAGGGACGCTAGTTACAAGACGTCGTGACCATGACACAAGTTGACCATGAACAGTTTGTACAGCCACACCTCGAAGTTGAAGCCATTTTTTGTTCGCCATTAGGGACAATAAATCTTATCGAGCCTTGGAAATTCAGTATCATTCCATCTGGCTTTGAGTGAAGCAAAGAGACGCAAAATGGAATTTGGTTCATAAAAATGGTCCACCACATGATTTTTCATCTGCCATCTTTTTTTTTTTTTCCTTATTGCTTGGCAACAACATTTTCCAGCGCAGCAACGCTAAATGTGAAGTCGCTAGCGCGGTCGTTCCGAGACAACACAAATCAGTGATTTAACATCCTCGTATGGCCTTAAATATTTAATGAGGTGGATGAGCACAACCCCGCCGAAGCCGCTTCAGAGGGCTTGTGCCGATTAAAAAGCCGTCGAAAAGCACAAAAAAGGTGGACGTGGCAATGAATAGAAAACAGAACTGTCCGACGCCATTTTCGTCTTTGATCTCGCCTCAGTGTTTAAAATTCAACGTATGCCGTTTTAATCAGCACTATTTGTCCTGCCTCGAAAAGACAAAAACAGCTAATGAAGCGTCGTCAACTCAACCGTCGGTAAAACAACGGGCGCTTACGAGTGATTTATGCCAGGCGATAAACACAAGCTGTAAACCTGCTCTCGCACAAACCAAACAGTGTCAAAAAGAATTCATTCTGCCTTTAACAATATATTAGAGGGGCTTCTAAAATGACCTGATTTTGCTTTAGTGACGCTGTGAACCAGAAATGCATATGGAGAAAATTAAGACAAAGAATTTGGGAGTGTGGAACAAACCCACAAAAAGCAGGAAGATGTTACCCCCAAAAGCAGGCGGCAACAAATGACAGTTTACATTTGTTGTATCGGTGTAGGGGCATATGTGTGTGTGTGTGCGCGCGTGTGTGTGTGTGTGACACAGAGAGCCTCTCTGTAAAATGTTCTGACAGCTGTCCATGATGACGTGATGCTCGACGCATGACAGCTGAGGCGGACTTAAGGAGCAGCATAACTGGAACCGCGATCGTCGCCAACAAAACTTTGCGCAAACACACGGCGAATCGAAATAATGAAGCTCATTGTGCCGTCCCAATCGTGATACACGCGCTTTGTTTCGCGTGAAATCGTCTTGGTGTTTGTCATAATGAGCACAAACTAAGCCCGGTGTGAGGTGGAGTTTCCTGGCATTCACCATCGATGTTACTTCATGAAAATAACATTTCGGCTAATCGCCCGCGGGGAGTTTATTTACTCGTCCACAGATAGGAGTGATGTCCAACAACGTTAGAGGCATGTTGCAAAAATTCAAGTGAATATGGTTGGAAATGTGCGGAAAATCCATCCATCCATACTGCTTATCCTCTCAAGGGTAGACGGTCAGCTGGCGCCAACTTGGACAAGAGGTGGGCTAAAACCCGAACTGGTCACCAGCCAATCACAGGGCACATATGCAAGAGATGTGAAATGGAAAAAAATATATATATATACTTCAGTTTGGGGCGGTTGCATGTGCGCGATGGCCGCCATGTTTTACTACTCGTTATGTAACGGCCGCCGCTCCCGAAAGCGCCGACAAGCGTCCGTGTTTCGTTCAGCTAATGAGCGCATTATGCAAAAGCTGCCGCGGGGTCCTGAACAGATGGCGCCACCCGACTTGAGAGGAAGCGGTGATGGTTTTGCATCAGCTGTGAATTTGGCTCCCGTCGTGCGTGCGCCCAGCCGACACAACACCGAGTTCACCTGCACAGCCTCATTCAATTCCATGCGTCATCTGTGCCCAATGTGAGGCCTGAAGATTGTGATTTCCTATTTTTTCCAATTAAAATAATCACGAGTGAGTGGCTCTAAAATTGAAAAATGGGCCACTAAATCCATGTGATCGGTATAGGAATCGGTATCAGCAGATCTCACTCATTGATGATCGGTATCGGATCGGTATCAGCATTAAACCCTGATTGGAACACGACTAGTTGTGCTGTGTTATTTTGTAATAAATATACAACTAAAAAAAAATTTTAAAAAAAGACTTTTTTTTTTTTTTAATCACGATTTTAAAAACTGCTAATATCGCCCCCATCGAGGACTCCCATTATCCAACTTTGGCAAGGGAAATGCTCCAATAGGGAGTCGAACGGTGCCAGGGTAACAACACCACAAGCAACGGCGACACTTTCACGACTCTGCCATAAGTTACGACGCTCACACCGACTGGACCGTGACCGTGGTGTCGCTCCCACTCGGCTTCTTCAAGCATCACGCCTTCCCCCTACCTGCCCGCCTTCCTTCTTCTTAATATGCTGCAACCCTGAGCTTGCTTATCACCTCCTGCCAGCACCCGCAAATCCCCCCTCTCATGTGCCACCGTGGCGTCTCCCTCTCTCCCTTGCCCCCACCTGACAGGCCAAGGATGATAGAGCATCTGCTGGTAGTGAGGCAGAGTGATACTTGAGCATTCCCACGGAGAGGTGATGTAATGCTATCGGGATGAGAAGTTTAAGCACGTGTCACATTTGCCTTAAGACTGAAATGGACTCGAAAGTAATCCATATTTGAAAGTAAGACCGGCCATGGATCAGAAAAAACAAAACGGTTCTCCACAGCATCTTCGGTGACCTTCAACCTCTTCATTAGTGCTCCTGGCTTTGATAAGAACAGAAAACAGCTGGGGGGGATCAGGAGTCACAGTCGCAACGTGTGTGTGCGTGAATGGGTGGATATGTGTGTGTACACCAACAGCTGCACATAGCAAGCGGAGGTAATAGTCTCTAGTTACACACACACTGAGCGCTTAATTAAAAACACAACGCAGAAAAAAAAAATGTGGGTTGGTCACAGATTTCATGTCAGATTGACGGCAAACCACTCAGATGAAGTGGAGCGTGTGCGCGCGCACACAAACAATATTTGGGACAAATTTGAGTAGTTTTCCCATCCTTCAGAAGAAAGTGAACAATGAGCGGATTCTCTGATGTCAGCAACCATCCACACTTACAATTTACGCACTCACAATTTAGATTGATCACCTACCGTGCGTGTTTTTGGAATGTGGGAGGAAACCGAAGTACCAATGAGAAAATCCACACAGGCACGGGGGGAGAACATGTAAACTCGACACAGGAAGGCTGGGGAACATGACTTCTGTACTGAGAGGTACATGTGCTAACCAGTCGTCTGCATCATATTCTAGAACAGTAATTGTTCAAACAAAAAAAAAAACCAAACTGAAGATAAATCTACAAATGTAGTGGTCGTACATGCACTAGTACAGGCGATGAAAATTTTCCTCGCATTGTCTTAAATTTTAAGAGCAAAATGCCACCATTTAGGGCCAGTCTGGAGCGGAGCCTCTGTCTTGCTTTTGAAGAATAGACTTCATAAATTAACATGAACATATTTTCTAATGTGATTTTCGAATGTTGAGTTGTATAGATAGACAAGGCGACCTTTGCAAAATATTTCCACCTTGGGTCAAAAATCCCCAACATGTCAATTAATAATAATAAAAAAAAAAGTTGAACATGTGTATACCCTGCTTAACTCAAACTATTAAGCTGCCAACCAATTGAACCAAAACATTTTAAAATCTTAAATACAAAAAAAATAATAAAGCGCCAAAGGGACTAAAACATACACAAGCAGACACACACACAAACTGCCCCATGGGCCATTTTGGGTCCTCAACCCTGAGTTTGCGAACCTTTAAATAAGCACGCATCACTGTCGTGAACTCCAAGCAAACTATTTGGGCAACAGTACCAAACATCAGCGTTAACTACACCTCAAGTCAATATTTCGTTAGGAACTGCGACTCTTCGACCCACCTCAAGAAGTCTTGAAGCTCCGCACAATCATTTCCTCGGTGACCACGATACTTCGTCGTACTTTTTTCTTGTCTTTCTTTCAGCGAGTTCCGTTGGCTTAGTTTCCCCCAAGAAAGTGTCCCCGCCACCGGCGGCGGTTCTCCTTAAGATAGCGAGGACACGGTGAAAAAGGTCCGCCAAAAAAAAAAAAAAAAAAAAGCTCAGGCTGAGGCTGCTCGGTATGAAGACCCCGGTCGCCCGCTCACAAGATGTGTGGGGGGCGGGGTTACGGAGTTAAAGCTCGTTTGAGTGTAATACCCAAAGCTCCGTTAGGGGTCGCTGCTACAAAATAACACTCAACGATGGGATTTCACGATACGTTCATGTGCACCCTTGACGAACGACGTATTTACGAATACGAGCGAGGCAAAACATCTCGTGGGCATTTTGATGCTATAAGTAGGGACACAAGGCTATTAGTTAATGACACATACTCGTCGGGCTAAGTACTGTTACTAGTACTTTTCTAATACGTTTTAACTGGTAAAAGTTGGCCTAAACTGGAAAAATTGTGCAAAAAAACAGACAACTGTGTGCTATTAGTCCTACTAGTAACGTTATAAAATTCTACCAGTTCATATCAAGCGGTTAGTTTGTAATTCGTTTTAATTAAAAAAAAAATCATGTGCGTTTATTCAATATTGATTTTTTTTTGGGGGGGCGGGCTCCAGGCGTGTCTGGTCAAGGTCATGGTGACTGCCTTGAACTTGCCGGTAGGTGTGATCCCCGTCTGTTACATCTGGCCGCCTCACAAGCCTGGAAACTCAATATGAGCGCCCCCCCCCCCAGGCCCCCCTGACCACAATAGACGCCACCTGCCGAAAGTGGAGACGTACCGACGATGAAGTCATGTGTTTGAAGATTATAGGGGATGATTTCCACCAAGGTGGAGTCTGAGAAAGCCCTCAAAAGACCCACCTGCCACAACACGCAGTTAGGTCGGTGATTCTTGAAGTTTTTATGCCAATTACCACGTCAATTATACTTAAAACAAAAAGTCCCTCATTCATCCACGTTATTAAAACACAGTCGTGTAGTGTATCTCATATTCCAAGCCGCTGTCACATTTTTCACAGTTTGAAAACGAACATGGCACTTTAAGAAAAAAAGGGGAAATTTAAAAGTCCACTTTATTACACATGGAAATACTTTTGGAAAAGACCTAAAAGATGAAATGTAAACGTATTTTATTTTTAAGTTAAAAACAACTGAACTCTACATAACAAATGCCACTAGAGGGACACTTACGGTCCGAGATGCTATCAAACGATCTTTTATGAGTGCCGCACACCAGATATAGATCAATATCAATCCAGTGATTTCTTGTTTATTCTTTTGCTTTTTTATTTAATTAATTTGGGAAGTTTGGGCTTCGGTAAGGTTGTACATACTGTTACATTGTAATAAACACGACAAGAAGCTACAGCTGAACCATATCAAATCGAATCGTAATTTGTCTGAACCATTCCACTTGAAAATGTGCCATTCTTGAATGGTGTCGTACCCCACATATAACTTTCTTTTAGTGAAGATATAGATAGATTACGTCGATTGATCGATAGATGCTAAAGGGGTCAGTAAGTCCCGAGAGTGACCAAGTCGTCAATTTGGAACCACTCACTCTTGAGGCCATGTTATCAGTGTAAGTAGTGCACATCAGCAGTGACGTGCTTTGAACTACACAAGCTGTGGAGAAAATTCAAATCAAATCAAATTCAATGTATGAATTCATCAACCGGCCCGAAAATGAACTGCACAATACGTAGACGGTAAATTGATTGATCCCATTGGATCAGAGCATCACCTTGACCGGTTTGATGTTCAGAATGGTGAACTCTCAGTGACCCCGCCCCCCTCCTCCGTGAACATTTTCATTTCCCGCGTCTCGGCCAAGGACGTGACTGACGCCTCTCTTGTGCACTTTCATCCGATGCCTTCAAGTGTCGTCCGTTTGATCCTTTGCCGTTGCATGCGTCCGTCAGTCACTGGCTTCCTTTTGCGCCTCTTTCCTCCGAGCTGTTCCCCTTTAAATGTTCTCCATGCTTCATTTCAAGCCCGCCAAGGCTAATATGATTTCCAGCTGAAATGAGCAACGTGCAAATGTGCCGCATCCCCAACGGGCCCGCCTCTAAAAGTCGACTCCATCATGTCGCGGTGGGCGTTGCATTTTTTTTCCCCTCCATTTCGAGCTGGAGACGATTAGAAAGGGTCTAAGAAAAATAAATCCTTTAGCATCTCAAAAATCCGCCTGGATCCTTTTGTTATTTATGCTTTTTTTTTTTTTTTTTTTACGACAAAGGGGGACTATGACTAGGCAATTGAGTGTTTTTTTTTCTAAATGACTATTATTTCTAAATTCCATTATTCAAAGTGCATCCTCACTGATGTGCAATGCTTACACTAACAACATGGCTGCAAACAGAGAGGAGCCAGTTCATAAAAGGGCACCAATAATGATAACCTGTAACCAGATAGCATGATAGGCTATCCACTGTAGTAACCGCTGTCCCTGAAAGGGTTAAAATGAAGTTATGACACCCCCCACCCCAACTCCCTTCTTTGAATCAAATAGTTCCATTCAAGATGGACTTACTATTGAGAGTTTTATGGTACACGCGGCACCAACCGATTGTAGCATGAAAAGTCTTCTTGAAAGGAATTGCTGGCGCTCATGCCTCTGCAGAAAGAATGCACTCAGCTTTTGTTCCCAATCCTCTTTGGTGAGTGTCTGCGAAGGCCAAAGAAGCGGATCATATGACTCACTCGGGCTTTGTCGCCCACCTCGAGGGTCTTCGTCCCCCCCCCCTCCACCCCCATCAGACACCTGACCGAAACTCGACCTTCTGCCTCGCCGTGATTCATAAATAGCAAACAAACAGCACCTACTGCCAAGTGGGTGACGACTTGAATCTCACCACAAAACACTGTGGACGTTTCATGACGAAGCAGTGATGATTGCTTCTGGCTTATGAGTAAAGAAACAAGGTGGGCAGTGATGAATGGGCGCTTGCACTCCCACACCCGAGTGGAAAATTTGAAAGGTGCATCCAATGGAGGACTGAATGCGAGTATTTATAGTGTGAAGGAAATTGGAAATAGTGGCACTTAGTTTTTAGTGTTTTGTGTTTTATGTGTGACTTATCAAACTTCACTTGCATAAAAAGTCCATCGATCCCAAGTCAATTTTGGAAATGTCCCACTTAATCGGAACTCCCTGCTTCAAATCAATATGGCTAACTTCTTGTTTTTGGGCATAGTTTCCTGAGACTTTTTTTGGAGGTCCACTCATGGTTGACAGATTTACCAAATTTCATGATGCTGAATAAAACAGGAATGAATTTTCAAATCATTCCTGAGGGATGCTACCAAGTGCCACTTGGCTGTTAAACTGGCTGCTTCAAACCAATATGGCCGACTTCCTGTTTCCTTTCGGGCATGTTTTCTTGAGACTTTTTTTTTTTTTTGTAGCTACACTTGTCAACCAAAATTCATGATGGTAAATAAAACAGGCTTCACGGGCTGAATCCTCAAATAATTCCGAAGAATGCTCCCAAGTCAATTTTGGAAATGACCTAGTTCACTTGAAACTGGCTGCTTCAAACTTCCTGTTACATATCAGGCAGTGTTTCTTGAGACTTTTTTTTTTTTGTAAAGTTAACCATCATAGAGATGTCAACCAAATTTCATGTTGCTAAGTGAAACAGGCTTTCGGGGGGGCTAAATTTTCAAATACAACTACCAAATCTAAATTCTTAGCAACTTTTACCTGCCGCATGCGTTGCTATTTTAGAGTCTGGGAAAGCTCCCAAACGACACAATGAAGCCATTGTTTGCTCCCTCTAAAATACATCAATTACAAACGCGCATGTTCGTGGGGAGTTTATTTGCATATTTCCATAATGGTCTGATGAGGAGGGTGCAGCGTAGCATGAAATGCTCGATTCCCTTTCGGAAAGGCAGCTCATCCAATATTGAGCGGGTTGTGTACAAGCGAAGCTTCTTATCTCGTCACTGTCGAGGTCAATCTACGTGACGGCTCACTTTCTCCAACATGAGAGGGAATGATTATTTCATATCTGCTCATTAGGAGCGGGAGAGGGGAAGTGACTGGCTGCTTCAAACCAATATGGCCGACTTCCTGTTTCCTTTCGGGCATGTTTTCTTGAGACTTTTTTTTTTTTTTTGTAGCTACACTTGTCAACCAAAATTCATGATGGTAAATAAAACAGGCTTCACGGGCTGAATCCTCAAATAATTCCGAAGAATGCTCCCAAGTCAATTTTGGAAATGACCTAGTTCACTTGAAACTGGCTGCTTCAAACTTCCTGTTACATATCAGGCAGTGTTTCTTGAGACTTTTTTTTTTTTGTAAAGTTAACCATCATAGAGATGTCAACCAAATTTCATGTTGCTAAGTGAAACAGGCTTTCGGGGGGGCTAAATTTTCAAATACAACTACCAAATCTAAATTCTTAGCAACTTTTACCTGCCGCATGCGTTGCTATTTTAGAGTCTGGGAAAGCTCCCAAACGACACAATGAAGCCATTGTTTGCTCCCTCTAAAATACATCAATTACAAACGCGCATGTTCGTGGGGAGTTTATTTGCATATTTCCATAATGGTCTGATGAGGAGGGTGCAGCGTAGCATGAAATGCTCGATTCCCTTTCGGAAAGGCAGCTCATCCAATATTGAGCGGGTTGTGTACAAGCGAAGCTTCTTATCTCGTCACTGTCGAGGTCAATCTACGTGACGGCTCACTTTCTCCAACATGAGAGGGAATGATTATTTCATATCTGCTCATTAGGAGCGGGAGAGGGGAAGTGCAATATATTCAGTCACCAGCCACCACTTTGATCCTCCCCTTTATTCACCATCCAGATGCTCTTAATACATTTTAATAAGTGGCCAACTGTTCAACTGCGCCGTGCCCTGCACATGACCTCCATAGTTTACGACAGTAGTACATGACAAATTGAACTTTCTGACCAAATCGACATACAGTAGGACAACTTAAAAATTCGCCAGTCTTGTTAAAAAAAAAAAAAAAATTCTAAAACTTTTTTTTTTTTTTTTTTAACTTTAGTACTTAAGACTTGACAGTCAGCTGGCGAATTGATTTTTTTATTTTACAATTCTGCTAGTGGTCTATAAGTCACTGAATGTCTTCGGTCCTGAATACACGAAGAAACTGATAATTGAATATAAACCCATTGCAGTGGTACCTCTACTTACGTCTCTTCATTTGAAATTTTCAAGTTAAGAAATGTCTCAACAGGAAAATATTGTGTGTTGTTACGAAAGACATTTCAAGATACTAAAGGTAAAAATACATTACGGCCTGGAAATCGCAGCTCCGAGTTTCCTGAAGGCAACATACTTATAGCTGCCCTGCCATTGGCTATTACCGAGCATCATCCTGGCATCCCATTGGCTAAGAGGGACTTCTACCGTATGTCTCTACGTGTCGATAGATGAACAGATTGATATGTGTGTCTACAGCGTCCTCGTGATTGAGCTATCTTGTGTGTAAAATGCACTAAATATCATTAAAAACAGCAGCCTTGCCTTTCGAAAAAATGATTACCCTATCAATCAACCCAAAATATAAATTACCGGTAATATTACAATAAATATAGTCAATAGCTTCTTGTAGATGGTGTACCGTTGTGTTCAAAGTAATTCAAATTGTGTCAAATAGTTCACCCAGCACTTGGGGAATGTCTTCTTGTTAGCCAGCAGCACAATTCCCACTATGTGCTCTTTCTCCTTGCAACTCAGGGTCACTCCAGGCTACCCTGTTTCGCAGCATAACAGGGCTATAAAAATATTGGCGCACTGTTACAGCGGAGCCCTGAGAAATTATTTAAAGTGCAAGAGTGTGTGTGTGTGTGTGTGTGTGTGTGTGTGTGTGTGTGTGGCATTAATCTGTATTTGAATTACATAAGAGATTTGCTGCAAAGGAAAGGGGTACTGTGAGAATGAAGCACCAATACTCACAGCATATTTCCTCAGATAGCGGCCCGTCCTTTTGAATAAATAAACCTCACACCTCAACTGACCGCCATAACTACCTCCACTCTGATAACATGATGCATTTATCCATATGTAAAATCAGTTTTCCCCATTGAAATGCCATGAATCTGTTGAATCCTCCCCAATTACCAGCACTTTTTTTTTTGTTATGTGTTGGTAAGAGAAAAAGCCCCGTGTGGTATGAAATCATGTAACAGAATACAGTGAATGCCCACTGTACGCATAGATGCCACAAGATGTCATCCAAATACTTAACAATAAGAACGATCATAAAGCATCAACACCATGCCTCAAGCACATACACAATCATGAACCTGTGTTACTCAAACTATAGTCATTAATCAAGTATTCAACATAGACCACAGTGACCTCGTGATTGCTCATCCCGTTCAATAAACAAAGACTGTGGCACTCCTCGCCCACATGTGACGGCATCACCGGACCTTAATTGCTCCATTTTGTTGTTGTTGTTTTCAACGTTTGGCATTATTTGAAGTTATGACGGTTTGCGTTCTATGTAGTAGTGCAGGGCAAATGTACACATGCACGTATGTGTGCACGTAAGTGGGTCAAACCCCCGTGTCCGCTGGGAGGTAAACACACAGAGATGAGCTTTAATCCACTGGATTGGAGCTGCCTCCAGTAACTCAATTAGACACACATCAGTTTCACTCCACACACGCATACAAAGTGAGGCAGGCCAAAATTGCGCGGAGAGATTAGTCACTTAGTATTAGTCCAAACTGCCAAGGAATGAAGGAATTCAGTAGAACTGTCGTGTGTGGATATCTGTGACATTCTACTCTCGTGTTTGAATATTACGGTCACATGATTGTTGCTTTTGCAGTATTGCACTAAGCAGCCGTGACAGTGATGCACTTAATTGTACTTCGATATCCATTCCACTTTTATTTCCTGTTCTACGGTTGTCATCACATTTTTTTTTTTTGCCAGGAAACCTGAATTTAATGAGTAAATCTTTTACTGATCCAGAGGATGGAAATTAAATTATCGCAGCAAAATTATATAAAATACTTTACATCTTCAGTAAAAACAACATTTCTTTAAACGTACAACTATGCCTGTGGGATTGCTCCATCCAATGTATAAAGAAAAAAATGATATTGAAGAATGACAACATTAAATTTATATTGAAAAGGTAACCACGAACCAGTTAAGTAATGCCCTGTGTAATTTTCATTATAATTAACATATACATTTGAACTAAATGTTTTATTTTATCATTAAAAAAAACAGTTTATATTATTATTTTCATAGACGTACTTCATTATTAGAAAACTTACGTCGAAAGTGCAGTTGTAACAATAAATGAGCATTTGGCGACCTTCAGTGGGCAGTAGCGGAAGTGTACCAGCGTGACTTTAAACGACCGCTAGATGTCGCCAAATATACAGGGGGAAAAAGACTGTCTAAAATGGTACAACACACATTCGGCTGGTTAGCATGCATGTACTATAGTTTGTTTTGTTGTCCCAATGAGACACGCCGTGTTGACTCCGTAAACAGGCTCGTCCACAACATTTAATGAAAACACTGACGAAGCAATGCCCACGAAATGCAAAACAAGATGGTGGCACTGCTTGACATTGATAGCAGGACTCGGCTGGGTAAACGCAAGCGCACAAGGGCCACGTTTGAGATTTAAATTGGATACAGGGGCCACTGTCACTGTTCGATTTAGAATTAGATTTAGATTTTTTAAAAGTTAATGTGTCTTTAAAATATGTTAAATAGTCCATGTTAATAATTTTATTTGTAATTAATTACGAGAAATAAATCAACCAATCTATTTTTCAAAATTAAGAAAAGGATTAGATTTGTTCATTCTTCTCATGTTTAATGTGACAATTAATCCATCAACCAACTACGGTGGTCAACAGAAAATTAACACGCAACTCATTGTTTCTCATTCCACAGCCTCCCTGAAGCTCATCTTGATGTCTGAAATCCATTTCTTAAACCTCATCTGTCACTCATCTCCCCCAGAATCTTATTTTTCTAAGTACGATGAGGCCAACCCGTTTTGGTGCCATCACTTCTCTCCAAAACGCTATTTTGCTGCTGAAAGCTGGATATATTTTTATCTTAAAAGCACCACAAAAATTGACATGCTGTTTCTTGAGAGGACGAACACAAATGGGTAACTGCTGTCAAAACGAATGGTTAGTGCGAGGAAACAACAACAACAACAAAAACCCCAAATCCACTCTCATTGTGCCGGTGGAGAAAAACAAAACGAGTGAGAACCGGTACTTCCTGCTGGCCCTGTTTCGGAGAAAACGCCTTGACATAAATAAAAACACGGCAGTACAAGATGTGACTGTGGCGCGCACGCCTAATCACATGTGTACTATGTGCACAACTACGAGTGGGCTTTCCTTGCTCGGCCAACAAACTCATTACAGCCTCAGGGCAAAATGTCATCAACAACATCAGGTCACACGACATCAATTAGCAGTGGTGCCATTAATCCGTTTCGGCCTGCCCCCGAGACATCAACAACATTTGTAATGTGTTTATTAAAACAAATGACACCAACAAAAAAAAAACATTTTATAATATTAGCCTTTTAACAAGATATTTAAACAAATTGAAAGCTGGGATAGGCTGCTGGGATAGGCTGCAGCACGCCCACAACCCTCGTGAGGATTCAGTGAATGGATGTTAATTCAATATTAGTTGCTTTAATTGAATGGCCATTGTGCTGCTTCTTATGGTGTGCACGCTTTAGCCACTTGGGGGCAGTATACGGATATACAAATATACATGAGGGAGACTGTAATTAGTGCTCAGTAAGGCATGGTAATATTAGTCGATCCTGACAGAGGA
The DNA here is from genome assembly GCF_001891065.2 of Hippocampus comes. NCBI lineage: Eukaryota > Metazoa > Chordata > Actinopteri > Syngnathiformes > Syngnathidae > Hippocampus > Hippocampus comes. The sequence goes on from NW_017842053.1 coordinate 388,584, forward strand.
TAAAGAATACTGGCTGTATATTTTACCTATATGTGTTGCTCCACTTTTTTCTGTAGCTATGCTCATTTTAAATAAGTTTGATTGATGGACAGATTCATTCTTTTCTGAACTTGATTTTAAAAATCACAAAAATGGAGTTAGCCCACTCTGGCTCCGAGAGGCACATTTTGTGATCTTAAATTGTTGAACATTATAAAGATGTCTCCAATTTGTGTGGAAGTTGATGCACGTGAATTGAGGGAAACATTTTAAAATCTCATTTAGTAGCAGAAGAAATAAAGCACACAATAAAAGCATGCAGGTAACTTGTTTTCAAAAATGCAAGTTGCTTTTTTTCTATAATTGAAGGTTAAAAAAAATCTATTCTAATTTTGTGAGAACAAGATTGAGACTTACTAATTTATTTTTCATTTTCACTTTTTACCGAACAACAATTTTATGCACATGGGGAACCATGTCAGCCGTTTCTGTCAGCGAAGCGTATAAAAATCCATTAAAATTAACGATGACTTAAAAAAAAATACATTTGAAGCCATACCACCAAGCGCTAGAAGAAAGCAGCCGTTTTGAAGCTCCCAACCAACAACATTGTGCGAGAAAAAAATAGCAAAGGAGATAAAAAGACAAGCAATGAGAAGCCGGAAGGTTGAAGTAGAAAGTTTATTTTCAGTGACACACAGAAGCCACTGGCACTC